>NC_143029.1:14785000-15085000 GCF_057628025.1 Oncorhynchus mykiss
CGGTTCAACACTCTAACCACTAGGTTACCTGCCACCCCATACTTGGGAGCTTGGCTAGATGGTGCACTGTCCTTCTCTCAGCACATATCTAAGCTGCAGGCTAAAGTTAAATCTAGACTTGGTTTCCTCTATCGTAATCGCTCCTCTTTCACCCCAGCTGCCGAACTAACTGTGATTTATAGAACGAAGGTAAGGGTGCTCTCGAGTGGCTAGATGTTCTTTACCATTCAGCCATCAGATTTGCCACCAATGCTTCGTATAGGACACATCACTGCACGCTATACTCCTCTGTAAACTGGTCATCTCTGTATACCCGTCGCAAGACCCACTGGTTGATGCTTGTTTATAAAACCCTCTTAGGCCTCACTCCCCCCTATCTGAGATGTCTACTGCAGCCCTCATCCTCCACATACAACACCCGTTCTGCCAGTCACATTCTGTTAAAGGTCCCCAAAGCACACACATCCCTGGGTCACTCGTCTTTTCAGTTCGATGCAGCTAGCGACTGGAACGAGCTGCAACAACCACTCAAACCGGACAGTTTTATCTCAATCTCTTCATTCAAAGACTCAATCATGGACACTCTTACTGACAGTTGTGGCTGCTTTGTGTGATGTATTGTTGTCTCTAACTTCTTGCCCTTTTTGCTGTTGTCTGCGCCCAATAATGTTTGTACCATGTTTTGTGCTGCTACCATGTTGTGTTGCTACCATGCTGTGTTGTCATGTGTTGCTGCCTTGCTATGTTGTTGTCTTAGGTCTCTCTTTATGTAGTGTTGTGATGTGTGTTTTGTCATATGTTTATAGTGCATTTATTTTTTATTTTTAATCCCAGGCCCCTGTCCCCATAGGAGGCCTTTTGCCTTTTGGTAGGCCGTAATTGTAAACAACAAATTGTTCTTAACTGACTTGCCTAGTTAAATAAATTCCTTCTCGGGAGGTGTTGCTATTGTAAATTGGCCTAAAGGCTCAGACACACCGGTAGGATTGTCAAACGTTTGCCTGCCGACAATACTTAGCACCGCTGAACAGAGTGTCGGCAGTCAATCTTGTTTGTGTTCACACAGCAAAGACCTTTAACTCGTCAGCCACTCAGCCTTGTTCATATACTCCAAACCAGAAGGTGGCAGTAGCATTGTTTGGCATTGCATGTCTGTGTGTGTTGTTTTTCTGGTCTAGATTGCCAATGTTAGCTAGCAAGCCAGCTATCTACCAGCGCTAAGGGAGCGGTCGAAATTTACACAATTGTTGCCGTTACCTTGTGGGGAAAATGGGGGAGGGTCATGCTTTTTTGAGTCAGGGGGAGGGTTTAGCATTTTTTTAAATTTAGTCCATGGGAGGATCATGTAATTGGTAATGGGTTAAATTTCATATTGCTCAGGGTTTGAGAATTAGTTGTTTGTTGCAGTATCTCGATGTGTGCCCGATGCTGCCCTTCACCCCTGATTCTCTGCTGGGCATGCAATATAAAGTGTGCCTAGTGTGGTCTCAATCAAATGATCCATAACCTACAGGCTATAGGCCTTGGCTATATGAAGAGCATGCTCGGAGAAGCACACGGAAAAGTTATGTTTCTAAGAAAATGTATTTCCTTCCCAAGTTTTTGCACTGTTGGGATGGTGTACATAAAACTAGGCTGCACTGCATTACACAATGCAATGGATAGGCGTTCCCAATCATGAGCCACGGCCTGCCCTGCTCTTGCTGATGTAAACCTTTTTGTGCTGCCTAACCAATGACTGTGCTGTGTACGGTGACACTTCAGGAGGTGAGTCAAAGGATTCTTCCCGAATAATTTTTTGGGGTCCCAAAAATGATTCAATAACTGTGTGTGCGGACTAGACCTACGGATATCCTGTTCAGTTTGAGAGGGAGAGAGCGAAGATGAGGACTGGAGGTAAGCTTGCTACTGCTATAATAGATTTGAATGAAAACGATATGTTTCATTGCTCATAATGAAGCTATTTATTAGAGTTATTGACCTCATTATAAGTCATATTCAAGTCATTTACATAACTTACATGAATATGAAGCGACAGCCACGGAGATGGACAGCGCATGGGTGCTGAAAGTATGCTAATTCCAGAAGGCCTAATTCATTTAAACAGTCTTCATTTTAATTTGACTTTTGGCTGCTAACAACAAGAGGGCTCTCTGTCGGAGCCTATTTATTCCTATTCCAGAAATAAGAGGTAGACCTACCAGTTTGACAGACTAAATTATAGTCTACCATCCATGGACTTTGTCAGCCAATCACTTCAGTGACCATGCACTCCTTAAATATCTCAGTGTCAGTGAAGAGCTTGCTGTGTTAAGTTAAAACCAGCTCAAATTGAGAAGTTATGTGAGGGTGTTGGGGGTTTTGTTAAAGAAAATGGCATAGACCTACCCCTTGTTAGCATAAGAATTTGAAAAAAATGTAATGGACCTGATTATATAGCGCAATCTATAACGGCGCTTTAGTCTGCAGTTCTTTATGCTAGAAACAAGCTGTAAAATGACGGAGAACAACTCAGATGCATATGTGATATTTTTGATTTGCCTCTATGACATGCAGAGGCTGCGCTACAACATTCTATAGCCGAGGAGACACAAACTGTACTTTGCTTGGGATGTAATGTGCTATTCTGTCACTAATTGACGTTCGACATTTCAAAAGGCTATTAAGCAAAAAACTAACTCTAAATCAGTCATGAGCAAGCCAGGTAGCCTAAGAATGAAGGAAAATGAATCATTTAGGCTATATCATTATTATTTTAAGGCTATAGTCTGCCATTTAAGAAATCAAATGTGAAGCATTTGTGACATGCTTCAGGCTGGCAGGAGCACTCAGCATTTCAACAACACATCAACAACAGCACTTCAACAACATGCCTATAAATTTCTCATTTAGGCGGTATAAAATGATGTCAAAAATAATAATTACTCAAAATAAAATAATAATGAAATGGAAAAATGCCTTATTAGGCTATACAGTGCCTTTGAATTCCCTTTTCTTCTTTGGTTTGAGGATCATGCGGTGAGGTACAGTATTAATGCCTAGTTTGTTCATTTAGCCTAGCAGATGCTTTTATATCCCCATACCTAAATTACTGTCAACACAAATCTATTTTGTAACAACAATGTCATGAAAGAAAGTTTTAAAAATATGTGAACGCTACACGTGCCTATAGGCCTACCTGATAACATGTGGCTGCTGTGTTAAACAACGACTGGCTTGTCTCGACTTCAGTGATGATCAGATACTTCGGTTGTAATTGGTTCTGTTGAGCTCAACTTTTACTGTTGATAGACAACTTTATCGCTATTCCAAAATACACCCTCTATCCTATCCTCCTAATAGTTTGTATAGAAATCAAAATATCTCTGGTGGTGCAACATGCGCTCATTTGTTGTAATGCTCTGTTGTGCTATTAAAAACGATTCTGCTTGTCTTCAGTCACGTAAAATGATGTAGAATTGAATGAAATGCATTAATAAAAGCAATTTTTTTCTCGGACTGCAAAGATGATATATTTATGCAGTGCTTGTCCACGGTGGTCTGCGAATCCACAGCCTTCTGGCTACTTTGCCATGTAATGCTTACAAAACTAAGAACAATTTCTAAAACTGCATATCTAAGCTTCTGGTCTCCTACGAGTGAGGGTAAATGGTAGGCATGTTCTCTGCTATCCACTACGTTTTAATTATCATTTTAGGTATAGGGGAGGGTCACTTGTTTTTTTTTCAAGCATTCAGGGAGGGTCGGGTAAAATATATTTTACTGAAGAGCTGGCCATCCATTTTAATTTCAGATAGGTCCGATTTTCTCCAGGTATCCCTCATTATAAATAACATACAGTCCATAATGTTGCAATTGTGGTAAAAGGCCCTTGTTGATATTAACCAGATGTGCACACCTAGATAACTAGCTAGAAAGATGACAGGGAAACCATTAATTCACTCTCCATAATCGCATACAGCCCATAGATACATTGTTTTGCTAGCTGGCTAACGTTAGTTAAATGGTTAGCATGATTCGCTAGTTAGTATCAAATCAAGTTTTATTTAAACAGCACATTTCAGGCATTGAATGCAACGCAATGTGCTTCACTGGAAAAAAAATGAATAAAAACAATTATAATTAAAATGGAAATATTTACTATACAACATTGTAATGAATAGTCAGGGAGAAAACGGTGTAGATTCACGCCCAGAGTGTGGCAGGTGTTTATTTCGCAGAAGGCAGGAATCGTGGTCACAGGCAGGCAATGGTCATACACAGGTAGGCAATGGTCATACACAGGCAGGCAATGGTCATACACAGGCAAACAATGGTCATACACAGGCAGGCAATGGTCATACACAGGTAGGCAAACAGGCAGGTGAATCAAAACTAGGACTGAAGGCTCGTTCTCACAAACAAGCTATTAAAACGATTAGTAGAGTCAAAACAAACAATACCTCACAAAGGTACAAACAGAATGAACGGAACTAAATAAGGAGCTGATGAGACCAGGTGAGTAACTAACACAGGTAAAATCAATGAACAAAAATGCAAGACAGGGTTACGTTCAAGAACACAAAGAAACACGGCTACGTTCAAGAACACAACAAAACAGAACACAAGGTTGACTAAGAAAATAAATACAGAACCTTACAAACATAAGAAGATAAAAAAAACTAAAGAATTAAAATAAAAACTGAATGACTAAAAAGCAAAGGTGTGTTTTAAGATCCAGTGTTGCCTGAGGGGTCAGGTTCTCTGGCAGGGTATTCCAGAGGCTGCCTCTCCAAGCCTCTAGTAACTGTAAGCTGTTGTGCTACCTAGGTAAAGACACTGCATTGACTCTCAGCAGGCAGCTCAGGCAGCTGCTTCATGGAAATAAATCCATTGGGATTTAATTATAATGTTACTAGCTACAGTGGCCAGACTTGGAGGAAGTATTTTGTGTTTTGTGCGTTGTGTCTGTGCACTTAGCTACCATTATTGTTGGGGCTTATTAAGATTTTCGCCATACCCTGTAATTACACCTGCAACCCTGTACATGTGACTATTAAACTTCTAATCTAATCATGATCCTATATATTGCATATGAAGTGTGACTGGCTCATTTAGCAAGCTGTAAAGGGGTGGATGATGTCACCGGGAAAAAATATGTTTTTTTCTACTTTCGGCTACACTTGTGCTCTCTGATTGTCTCAGGGAAGAAATGGCTCTCTACCGATGGCATACCGTTTGACCATGAAGAAACGGAAGAGAATGTCGTCAGTCAAACGCCACCGGGTCCATATAGCACACCGGAACAAACGAAGAACGGTGCAGTGTTCCTGGCAACTTCAGCTTGCGTTAGTTAATGAAAGCACTGGCCAAACCACAGGACACGACCAGGCCTACCTGAGCCACAGAGCTCTCCTCCTCCATTTTGAACAATCAAGGTTTTGCAGGGTGGAGGGATTTTCTCCTACGCAGAACACACATTTATTGAATGATTATTGTAAAGTACACTGGAGTTGAGTGTGATATCTGCAAGAAGGGAAGGCTATGTAATGTGAATGGGTTTTGAAAAGTTCAAGAGCGTTGGGCCAGTAACTGAAAAGTCACTGGTTTGAATCCCTGAGCTGACTATGTGAAACATTTGCCAATATGCCCTTGAGCAAGGCACTTAACCTTAATTGCTCCTTAAATAAGAACATCTGAATAAGAACATCTGTTAAATTATTAAAATGTAAATGTAAAAATCAAGTGAACGCAAATGTTATCTTTTGCTAGTCTTTTTTCTTCATCTTTATATTCAATACTGGGATACTCCCTGTCACGTTCTGACCTTTATTTCCTTTGTTTTGTCTTTATTTAGTATGGTCAGGGTGTGAGTTGGGGTGGGCAGTCTATGTTTGGTTTTCTATGTTGGTTTTTGTGTTCAGCCTAGTATGGTTCTCAATCAGAGTCAGGTGTCGTTAGTGTGTCGTTAGGTGTCGTTAGTTGTGAGAATCATACTTAGGTATCCTGGGTTTCACTGTTGGTTGGTGGGTGTTTGTTTCCGTGTGAGTGTTTGTTTCGGTTTTCAGTTTCATCACATTGTTTATTGTTTTGTATTTCAGTGTTCAGTTCATTTTTATTAAATCGTCATGAACACTTACCACGCTGCATCTTGGTCCGATCCTTACTCTTCAGACGAAGAGGGAATCTGCCGTTACACTCCCAGATATGTCTTGATCCCCGACAACACAGGAAAAGTTTTCAAATGTTAACTGGGAAATTTGGTATTCAAACAACAACAACGTGGTCACACCACCATTCCACTGAGAGATGGAAATGGATGTACCAATCCCAGATTGCCCTTTAAACTACAAAAGTGTTGTAAAAATGCAGCAGAAAATCAGCTGAAACATAACATTATGGCGATGTCAATGACATGCTGTGGTGGGAGAAGCAGGTCAATCCCACCTCATAATACTTGCATCAACAACTTGGGAGGCTCTCTTTTGTCGTCGTGGCCTGTCTTCTTAAAAAAAATTCTGAGTTGTTTCACAGAAAGACCAGTGCATCCCAAATGGCACCCTAATCATGGTATAGTGTACTACTTTTTACTTGGGCCCATAGGGCTCTGGTCAAAAGTAGTGTACTATATAAGGAATAGGGTGCCATTTGGGATGCAGACACCACCAGCTACTGTACTATTCAGCTAGGTGCCGACTGGCCACCTGGGTATGATTTGGTATGCAGTGTTTTCTCCTGCTCCTGTCTGGCTGTTGTTGGTTAAATTAAATATTGAAATGGTTGTTGTATAATTCTGCCTAGGGTCACTGATTCTCCCTTGTCCTGAGTCAGACATCAGCTCTCCAACAACTGGTCCTAGGTTGCATCCAATGGTACCCTATTCCCTATGTAGTGCATTACTTTTGACCAGAGCCCTATGTGTCCTTGTAAAAAGCAGTGCACTACATAGGGAATAAGGTGCTTGGGACCTTGATTTGCTCTCCAATCTTGGCAAGAAGGCTGCCCATAATTAATACACACGAGCAGTTTTGTCTGAAAATGGACCAAGTTATGTTACACTAACTGGAGTGTTTTTCTGTAATCATTAATATTTCATTTTCCAGTCCATTTTTTGGGGGGTAGTACAGTAGACAAGTAGCCTGGTCCCAGGTCTGTTTGTGCTGTGTAGACAACTCTTTCCACTGGCTGTACAGCACACAGCACAAACAGATCTGGGACCAGGCTAGAGTTGGCTACAAAGCACAGACGGATCTGTACCGAGTTTGATAAATGCTGCTCTAGGGCTGTGAGTGAACCCATGTCCTCATAATAAGCTATTTGGCACCATCTAGTGGATTAAAGCCTTCACGTCTTCAGTACAGAAATGCATCCAACTCTGGCAGCAGTGGAGGCTGTGGGAGGAGCTATAGGAGGACAGCCTCATTGTAATGGCTGGAATGGAATCGCTGGAACGGAGTCAAATACGTGGTTTCCATATTTTTTATGTGTTCGATACAGTTCAATTATTCCATTCCAGCCATTACATTGAGCCCATCCTCCTACAGCTCCTCCCATCAGTCTCCACTGCCCTGCAGTACTTCCATACTCTAAAATAGTGACTCACATGTACATGACATCCATATGGTGACAGTAACTTAACAAACATTATGTACACTCAATAAAGCTGTCATCAGCCCTTCAATTAATAGGGTATCAGGTGACAGAAAAACATTGTGTAGGTGTCTTTAAAAAAAATTAAGCCTTTCCTCTATATCAAGTGTAATATTTCAGAGACTGCCATTGATGTTGCTTTAGGTTTCAGTTTCTGATGTGTCTCTGACACTCATGCCCTAGGGACTGTTCTCTGGGAAATTCACCCAGCATCAGGTAGCTATGTCCCAAATGACACCATATTCCCTGTATTGTGCAGTACTTTTGACCAGAGCATAGGGACTAGGGAGCCATTTGGAACGCATCCAGGTAGAGTGAATCCAAAGACAACGCCAACCACCAATCATTATCTGCCTGGCAGCATTATAAGACACACACACACACAAACACACACACAAACACACACACACACTTTGGTGTGATTTATTTGATGCTCCTGATGGATCTGTTAGCCTCTGGTGATGGGAGTGCAGGGGAATCAATGCAATGTTCTTTAGGAAGACAGGAAAGGGAAGGATAGTAGTCCAGCACAGGATTCAAAACACTGGCCATGTCTGTGAACATTGTGACCTCTATGTAGACAGATATTTACCAAAGGTAAGCTACTGTAAAAAATAAAAATGACTTATTAAAGACATTGGAGAAAGTATGTGAGCTGCTGCTGGTACCACTATTTACCAAAAAGTAATGGCACAATTTAGCTGAGGAAAGACAGAGTAGCTAGTTTGATGTCCTTTGCACTTTGACAGAGGTACTAGGGCTATGAAAACATGTATCAGGAAAAAAGGTTGCAAGGTTTTTTGTTTTTGAGGTTAATGTTTTTATTTTCTTGTTCATATCTCCTAGAACTTTTTTCAATTACAAAAGTAGAAACAGAGTGTTTGCCGTAGCCTACGTCCTCACTTCAGTTGTTGTGAAGAGGAAATTCAGCAGGTCTCGGAAGGAAGTCAGAAGTTGAAAAAAATGCTTCTTTATTGTTATTTCATTCAATTTATTTCATTCAAGACGGATTTATGCAGAATGCAGTTACATTTAAAACTAAATTGTTTTAAGTAAAAACAATGAATTTCGCAGCTTTGCAGGTTTAACAGTCAGAGATGGAGGCTTTTATATTACAGCGACCTTAACCCAACACCTAGCGACCTCATCAAGGGGTTCAGACCTCTTGGTTAAGGTGTTGCCCTGACAAACGCTGGAACTGGTTTTGAGTCCTGGTCAGAGCTACCCCTGGAATTTGCTACCTTGGTGTGGGATGGGCTAGAGAGGTGTGTATGTGCAAGGGATTTGGTGTAGAGAACCATGGGGACATGCTCTCCTAAAGGAAGGGGGCAATGTAATGACTTTAACACAACACCTTGCAACCTCATCAAGAGGTTTGGACCTCTTGGTGTAACGGTTCAGGTGTTGGCTTGACAGTTGCTGGTCCCAGGTTCAAATCCTGAGCCAGTTGCTGGTCCTAGGTTAAAATCCTGGTCGGGGCAACTACCCACCCGAATTCACTAATATATTTTCTCATGTTCAGGGACCAATCACAATGGGAATACAAAACAACATGTGATGTTAATGAAGTTCAAAAATCTCATAAATTGTTTTTAGAGGTAAACTGATCAATAGATTGTGGGTACATCGTGTTGTACTTTTCAATGGAAGGAGATCATTTAGAAAAAATATATATAACATCCTCCTTAATTTCTCTATCTGTAAAACCCAACCCTGGCGAAGGCTAAGGGCCAAAACAAGTTGACTCTTAACAATTAAAAAGCAGTTTAATCAATGATTGCTAATATTCAGTGAGTCTTGTTGCATTGTCTATCCTACTGGTAAAAAAAATGTTTTACAGATTATAGGCCGATATCTTCTATAAATAAACATTATTCCATAATACGACCCAATCCAAACAGCAGGTGGCAGTACTGGTACATTAATTGTTTTAGGCTTGTGTTTTTCCTTCCCAAACACTGAAAGGGATTACCTCATAATCAGGGAAAACCCTGTTCATGACGCCTTGTGCTCGACAGAGGGCTCTTCGCGGTGCCACATATCTCAGAATACAGCAATTCCCCCTCCTGAGCTTTTGCGGCTCTATAACGCATACAAATGACATTTTTCCACCGAACAGTTGATTTTGATAAGCGAACCAACTGCTAGAGCTGTCAATTATACTTTTTAAGAAGAGAGAGAGACATAAATGTTGATGTCCACTGACAGCAAGGCTGTTGTCGATAATACTTGAGCCAAACTGCAACGACTAGAAAAGGTCGTTTGAAAGGATAGTCTGGATGGAAAACAAGGCTCCTGTCCTTCCTCAAGAAAACTGACAAGCAATAGTCTGAATTCAAGGTAACCTGGATACATAACATCATGTTGTTACAATGTAAATGTTACAGATTAGCTGTGCATGTTGTTTGGACGCAGCTGTTACGTGTTGTTACAATGTAACAAACAACACATATCGAGGCAGTCTGTGCTCTGCTTGCGTCAACGGAATGTTAATTTTGTTTGGTTTATGATGTGTTTTGCGTGTGTGGTCTGCTTTTTGTATTTTTTTTAATGTTTATAAAGGATTCTTATATTCCCTTAAGGGATGTAGGCTATAGCTGTCATGGAATGGTTTGTGAAGTAGGAAACTGAACTACACTACAATGATGTCTGTGGAGGTAGGCTGCACATACACTTAACAATTCCCAGCATGGCTCTTATCCGATTCAGTAGATCAGGGGTATTTCCTTGCACAGGGACCCCTCCCAGGCAAACAGGTGACCAGGGACCCGTCCCAGGCAAACCGGCGACCAGGGACCCCATGATAACTTAGCGAACTATTTTCTCACCATCAAGTGAATGATAATGGCAAGGAGAAATAATCAACATTTTTAAATAAATAGATTTGGTACATAGTTTTTAATTATTTTGACATCCTGACATTATAATTGGAAGAGGGGGTATAAACTATAACATAGCCTAGAAAGAAAGATACACTACTTGAACAAAAGTATGTGGACACCTGCTCGTTGAACATCTCATTCCAAAACCATGGGCATTAATATGGAGTTGGTTCCCCCTTTGCTGCTATAACAGCCTCCACTCTTCTGGGAAGGCTTTCCACTAGATGTTGGAACATTGCTTTGGAGACATGCATCCATTCAGCCACAAGAGCGTTAGTGAGGTCGGCACTGATGTTGGGCAATTAGGCCAGGCTCGCAGTCAGCGTTCCAATTCATCCCAAAGGTGTTCGATGGGGCTGAGGTCAGGGCTCTGTGCAGGCCAGTCAAGTTCTCCCACACCGTTCTGTATGGACCTCGCGTTGTGCACATGGGCATTGTCATGCTGAAACAGGAAAGGGCCTTCCCCAAACTGTTGCCACAAAGTTGGAAGCACAGAATCGTCTAGAATGTCATTGTATGCTGTAGCTTTAAGATTTCCCTTTACTGGAACTAAGAGGCCTAGCACGAACCATGAAAAACAGCCCCAGACCATTATTCCTCCTTCACCAAATTGGCAGTTGGCACTATGCATTCGGGCAGGTAGCGTTCTCCTGGCAGCCAAACCCAGTTTTGTCCGTAGGACTGCCAGATCGTGAAGCGTGATTCCACTGCTCCAGAGTCCAATGGCGACGAGCTTTACACCACTCCAGCCAACACTTGGCATTGCACACGGTGTTCTTAGGCTCTATGTACAGCTGCTCGGCCATGGAAACCTATTTCATGAAGCTCCCGACAAACAGTTCTAGTGCTGATGTTGCTTCCAGTGGCAGTTTCAAACTCGATAGTGAGGTTGCAACTGAGGATAGCCGATTTTTACATGCTTCAGCACTTGGCGGTCCCGTTCTGTGAGCTTGTGTTCCTACCACTTCACGGCTGAGATGTTGTTGCTCCTAAACGTTTCCACTTCACAATAACAGCACTTACAGTTGACCAGGGCAGCTCTAGCAGAGCAGAAATTGACAAACTGACTTGTTGGAAAGTTGGCATCCTATAACAGTGCCACGTTGAAAGTCACTGAGCTCCTCAGTAAGGCCATTCTGCTGCCAATGTGGAGATTGCACGGCTGTGCTCAATTTTATACACCTGTCAAAATGGGTTTATTCCGTTGTTGCTGGCGATATTCATAAAAACATTGAACAAATAAATAAATTGTCACTTTAAAATATTGTAGAACCCCTGCAGTACCTTGACCCCCGGTGGAATACCCCTGCAGTACCTTTACCCCAGGTTGAATACCCCTGCAGTACCTTGATCCCCGGTTGAATACCCCTGCAGTACCTTGATCCCCGGTTGAATACCCCTGCAGTACCTTGACCCCTGGTTGAATACCCCTGCAGTACCTTGACCCCCGGTTGAATACCCCTACAGTACCTTGATCCCCGGACGAATACCCCTGCAGTACCTTGATCCCCGGTTCAATACCCCTGCAGTACCTTGATCCCCGGTTGAATACCCCTGCAGTACCTTGACCCCCGGTTGAATACCCCTACAGTACCTTGACCCCCGGTTGAATACCCCTACAGTACCTTGACCCCCGGTTGAATACCCCTACAGTACCTTGACCCCTGGTTGAATACCCCTGCAGTAGATACTTTTGGGGGGGACTCATAGGACATCACCTCCATGGCAGCACAGTGAACCCACCTATTTAATTGTGTCAAACTGTTCTTGAACAACACCCTTGTTTCTTCAAAGTCAATGTTCTCTTTTCCCTATTTTTTGTTAAATGCTCATTGTTTATCATAATATCAGTCAGCAATTGAAGATCAGGCCAAATTAGTTTTTTTTTCATGTTGTTGTGAATATGAATTGGCAAGCCTAAAGAGCCTATGTAGGATAATGTCAACCAAATAATTCTGCTGACGTACAGTAGTGGGCATTGCTTGTATAACCCTCTGCAGGAGGTGATTCATGTTTTGTAAATGTACAGGCTTAGTGCCGTGGGCTTTGGCTTGTTCTGGCCTTATATGATGAGAACCAGTCTGAAAGAAAGTAAGGATGTGTGTCCCAAATATCACTGTATTTCCTACATAGTAGTGTACTACTTTTGAACAGAGCCCTATGGGCCCTAGTCAACAGTTGTGCACTGCACTATAGTGAATAGGGTGCCATTTGGGAGCTACCTTCCTGGAGGTTTTCACTCCAATCTCAACTGTAACTAACCTGACTCAGCTTATCAACCAGTTAATTATTAGATTATTAGGGGGCGGCAGGGTAGCCTATTGGTTAGAGCGTTGGACTAGGAACCGGAAGGTTGCAAGTTCAAACCCCCCTGCCTGAACAGGCATTTAACCCACTGTTCCTAGGCTGTCGTTCTGCCCCTGAACAGGCATTTAACCCACTTGCCTAGTAAAATATAAATAAAACAATTTAGGTATGTTAGATTTGGGTTGGAGCGAAAACCTACAGGATGGAAGCTCTTTGGGGAAAGAGTTGGAGAGCCCTGGGCTAGAACATGGTGATTATGGTGTTTTCCCTATGGCTATTTGTCATTCTTACCAGTCCAGTCACTCACAACCAGTGGAGAGGAGATACATTCCTCAAATCAGCCTCATTGTGGGTAACACTTAATTGAACACTTAGGAAGTTTGAGGTAAAATAGTGCACTATTTAGGGAATAAGGTTCCATTTAGGACGCACATCATGATTTGTCATTATATCGTTACATCATGTCCCACCAGCCAGTGAAGTAACACAGCCCCTTACATTGTATGGCCCAGTGGGCCGAGCTTCTGAGTTAGAAGGCTCCTTTAGCCTCCACTGTGATCAGACAGGCCTAGTAGCTGCTTGACAGGCCTAGTAGCTGCTTGACAGGCCTAGTAGTCTGCAGACACAGAAAAGCCTCTTGACCCACCAGCCTAGTCTGACTGAAGGTATACTGAAGGTACAGCTGTCCAACCAAGTCTTTGATATGGGATTGTTACTTCAGTAGCAGCAATGACCCAAATATTGTAACAGTTTAAAAATATATATTATGTCTCTCTTTGCACAGTATTTAGATCCTGAATTGTCTGAAAAAACTCCATGATACCTATATAGCAAGCAGATCCATTTTTACCTCATGTTCACCTTACCTATCCACAGCTCCCATTGGGTTTGAACATACAACTACTGTGTGCCCCCTCTCTCTGAATCCCTCTAACAACCACCACACAGGTCCAGAACCTAGCTCTGGTCCAGGCCGTTATGTGCGGCTTGCTGGCGCTGAAGGCTCCTAGTGCCCTGGACCAGAGCTAAGGAGAACCATTCTGGGTTGAGAGTGGAGAGGGCAAGGTACAGCTGGATTAGTGTAAATGGAGCTGAAGAATGTTTCTTTCATGAGTAGTGAGACGGGCCTGTAGGCCAGGCCAGGGTTCCAGTGCTGAATCCAGAACACTATGTGCCTGCCAGGCAGCTGGCTCCCAGTCTTCCTGCCCACAGCATAGCCGCACAGTACACTCTCCCCAGGCCAAGCTAGCCACAGCCACACACAGAGAGGTTTGTCTGTCTGCAGACAGCAGCAACCTGCTCTCTCTGCCCAGTGCACTGCCCTGTCAGGACAGACCCGTAGATAAAAATCCCAGAGCTGGCAGGAGACCGCTCATTCAGTAGAAAGCCATACGGTTGGTGAGGTTAGATGGACAGCACTGTTAGCTTTTGATGTGGTACATTCATATGAATGGTTTAGGAACTAATCTCTCATAACGTGAACATTATTTGGTTCTGGGTGCCAAAATTAGAACAGGTTCTTCTAGCTCCCCTATCTCTGTTAGTTATCTGAATTCTGCATCTGAGATCAGAAGTGTCCGTTCTTACTAGGACCGGGTCTACTCCATAGCTGTGATGGTACTTCAAGGGTAAGTCTTCATAAGGATTTCTGTCTGATCAATGTATGATCAGTTCAGAAGCATTGATTGTATGTGTGGTGATGGTGAATGCTGATATATGTGGTAATCCAGGAAATGTTAAGAGATTTAATTTGTGTTCTATTCTGCTTTTACTCTTTTGTTCTGTTAGTGAACCTTGTGTCCTCTGGTAGACTGGAAGTAACTTCAGTCACATGTCATGCCTGCAGGTGGAATGTGATGGGCTTAGTCCCTAATTTGTATTTGTATGTGTTAAAAGTAGTGCACTAAGTAGGGAATAGTGTGCCATTTGGAACGTAACCATGGTGTCATACTTTACAAGTAAACATGGTAAGTTTTCACAAAGTAAGTCCTCTAAGCATCTTAAAGATGTCTGTGTGACTGACTGTGAAGAAATCCAGCGGAAAGTGAGAAATCCATCCAGCCCACGCCAGCTGTTGAATTTATGATTCATGTCAAGTTCAGCTTTAGCTCATTTGCACCTAGCAAACTTTTGTCTGACAGTAGGCTACATTTATATGCACTGATAGCAAAACGCTTAGCTCACTGTTCAGTCTGCATTCAGTGATGAAATACACTAAACCATTCTCCATGTAAAGGTAGTGAAAACATTGCATCCCCTTATAGTCAGAGTGTTTAAAAACCTTTGTTTGGCCATAAAGCACTGTCCTCATTATCCAATGGCCATAAAAGGGATTTAGTTCAAATATACATTTTCATTCCATGGTGTGTGGCCTCTTTCATCTCTAGCAGTAACCAGACAGGAAGACTTTGAGTCACCTGCTTGCTTCACCATAACAAACACCGCTACAGTACATAGCCTATATTCTTCTGATTTGATAGGCACCTTGAGAAAACACAAATTGTTGGGGATTGTAAGTGATCACTAATCCCCCTTTATCCCCAACCAAGCATTTGTCTAATCTGGTGATCACTAATCCCCCTTGATCCCCAACCAAGCATTTGTCTAATCTGGTGATCACTAATCCCCCTTGATCCCCAACCAAGCATTTGTCTAATCTGGTGATCCCTAATCCCCCTTGATCCCCAACCAAGCATTCGTCTAATCTGGTGATCACTAATCCCCCTTGATCCCCAACCAAGCATTCGTCTAATCTGGTGATCACTAATCCCCCTTGATCCCCAACCAAGCATTCGTCTAATCTGGTGATCAATAATCCCCCTTGATCCCCAACCAAGCATTAGTCTAATCTGGTGATCAATAATCCCCCTTGATCCCCAACCAAGCATTCGTCTAATCTGGTGATCAATAATTCCCCTTGATCCCCAACCAAGCATTCATCACTTAAACCAAGCATTCATCTAATCTGGTAAGTGTTTGTGTCCAGCTAGCTAAGTGGATCATGTCATTCACATGAAATGACATTCCATCTGATAGAGGCTCATCACTAATGTGGCATTAATATATGAAGTATCTATTGCTCATAGACATGCATGTACTCATGTATATACCGTACATGCATATGTTTGTGTTTATTGTATAGACTAATGCTACACCACTGGTATTGATTCCTGAAAGGGGTATGCTGTATAGGGTTATATTAAGGCATTTCCCTATCCTCTTCCCAATTCCAATCTCTAAATACTGTGAATTTAAGTGAACTTGTCTTTCAGCTCTCCTAGTAGCCTCACCATTGCATGTCCCCCCCCCCCCCTCCCAGCATGCCTATATCCTGCCTGTGTGAATGGGGCCTTTAGGATTCAGCAGGCAGGGTGCCAGTTGTGTCTCGTGCCAACAACAGGAAATGCTGCGGTTTCCTCAGGCTGCTGTCACTTCCTTTCCTTGGCTCCCGGGTCCAGGACTCAGTAGAAGGCTACGGTAGCATCCCAAATTGCATCCTATTCACTATTTAATGCACAACGTTTGGCAATAGGGTTCTGGTCAAAAGTAGTACACTATATAGGGAAAATAGGGTGCCATTTGGGATTCAGACTATGTTTGGGGCTGGGCTATAATCTTGGAAAGGATAGAATAGGAATGAATCCCTTTCTAATGTTATCACTTCATTGTAAACAGTACTGGAGAAGAATACATTTTAGATGAGAAGAGCATGTTTGTTTAGAAATATAGGCTGAGCACTGAGCACAAAGGGAGGAACAGTCATATTTCCTCTTGTGAACTGAACACATTTTCTTTGTGTCCAGAAAGGCACCCTATTCCTTATATAGTGTACTACTTTTGACCAGACACCTATTGGTATTGGTCAAAAGTAGTGCTCTAAATAGGGAATAAGGTGCCATTTGGGACGTAACCCCTATACCACTGCCTCTCCTCTCGTCCTGGGGCCAGCCTGTCACTCACTACTAACTCACTGGCCACGTCCATGTATTATAAACACATACTGTACTGTGTTTCTTAACTGTACCTCTCCCTTTTCCCTCCACTCCCTTTCTCGTTTCCTCTAGTATTGTGTTCTCAATTTAATGTTTCAGCTTGCTCTCTCCTCCCTCTCTATTTCCCCCTCTCCCTGGCATGCAGTACAGTAGTAGTGTGTATTGTACCAAGGCCGAGCAGATGGAGCAGTGCTGTTCCTGGTGTAGGGAGGGCAGGTGATGTAATCAATGCAGACCTCTCTCTCTCGCGCACTCTTTTTTCTCCGTCTGTCTCTTTCTCTCTCACTCCATCTTTTCCTCTCGCTCGCTCTTTCTCTCTCCCCATAACTCTCTCTCCATATTTCTCTATCTACCTTGCATTCTCTTTGTTTCTCTGTCCCTATATGTCCCTCTATAATTTATTCAATTCAAAAGGCTTTATTGGCATGAGAAACATAGTTTATTAGGTACACCACCCTGTTCACAAAAATTATTCGCTCCTACAGACAGTGAGTCACGTGGCCATGGCTTGCTATATTAAGCAGGCATCAAGGCATTCAGTTACTGTTCGATTGAACGTTAGAATGGGCAAAACAAGTGACCTAAGTGACTGACGGGGTATGATCATCGGTGCCAGGTGCGGCGGTTCCAGTATCTCAGAAACGACCTGCCTCCTGGGCTTTTCACGTACGACAGAGTCTACGGTTTACAGAGAATGGTGTAACAAACAAAGAACATCCAGTCAGCAGCAGTTCTGTGGCCAAAAACAGCTTGTTGATGAAAGGTCGAAGGAGAATGGCAAGAAACCTGCAAAATAACAGGCGGTCCACAAACAGGCAAATAACAGTGCATTACAACAGTGGTGTGCAGAACGGCATCTGGGAATGCAGAACTCCCCGGTCCTTGTCACGGATGGGCTATTGCAGCAGACAACCACACCGGGTTCCACTCCTATCAGCTAAACACAAGAAGCAGCAGCTCCAGTGGGCACAACAAAAGGGAAGACCACACATTACTTAAATGTAAAAAAGGAACACATTTAAACTAAATAATAAATACAAAAATGTTGTATGGTGAGAACTTTGCGCACCACCGTGAAAGGACCCGTGAAATTAGCCTGAAAAGGAGAACCTACAATAGGTAACAGAGCTAAAACCTGGTCACCAGGGCTAAATTGTCTATGTTCAGACCGACTGTCATAAATATTCTTCATCTTTACTTGTGCAATTTCCAGTTTCTCTTTTTCAATTTCACTAGTAGAGGGCAGTCTATTACGAAAACCATTGACATAATCAAGCACATTTAGTGGTGGCTCTATTGTTCCGCAGCTGTCCTGCAACACAGCCAGAGGGCCACGTGCCGCATGTCCAAAAAACAAATAATTTGGACTAAATCCTTTACTCTCCTGACAACTTCTGGCAAACAGTTCCTTCAAAGATGGGTCATCCTGCTGTTCCTTCAACAAATCATCACAAGAAACAGATGGAGATGTTCAGGCAAAGGCTGGTCAAACGGTTCTGTAACAGACAGAATTATATTCAGTTACTGACACCTCACGGCTCATGGCACGTGTCACTGCACAAGCTGGATAGATAACAGGACTATCTGGAGAGTTCTTACTCCTCACTAGCAGGGAGAACAGGGGTCTGACTCCTCAGGAGCAGGGAGGACAGGGGTCTGACTCCTCAGGAGCAGGGAGAACAGGGGTCTGACTCATCAGGAGCAGGGAGAACAGGGGTCTGACTCCTCAGGTGCAGGGAGAACAGGGGTTTGCTGTGTAACCACAAGGTGGTGGCACCCCAACCCAGACCTCTACACCAGCTAACTGGTTACCAAGAATGAGACCAATACCCTGAACTGTTAGTTGAGGATGCACCAACACAAACCTTTCACAAGATCTGAGTCAAGTTTCAATGTATGCACAGGCACAGGAAAAACAAACAACCCCATCCCACAAATGAGTATAGAATCACCTGTATCTGACTCACAAACAAATGATTCCACAGAGCCTGTGTCTCGCAAGATTTTGACTTGCACTTTCTCATCCCGTCCTACATGCAAGATATATCCCTCAGAAATGTATGCAGCATAGTCAGAAGCACTGGCTTTTCCAAAAGGATATGCATGCTTCTCAAGCTGAGATACAGTACTTGGACTAAGTGATATAGCTAGGCCAGAAAACTGTTATTTTGACTTGCCACCAGAATTTTTTGCTTTAAGGACAGGACATTCATTTTTGCAGTGTCCCTTTCCTTGACAGTAGTTACATACTCTGTTTAGATCATTTCTACCTCGTATGCCACAATCAACCTTAAAGCATTGATCTGCTCCAAACCTTGAAAACTTTTGGTGAGGGTAGAAGTACTCTAGTACGGGCAGTTTCAGAATGATGACCAGAATCCACAAAAAAAGCTTTTATGGGTCAAGACATACTCATCTGATTGAACTGCTGCCACACAGACTTTTCACCTTGTGCTCACTAATATAAGTTGTGACACGCTCTGGAACTGAATTCTTAAACTGATCAAGTACCACCAGATCAGACAGTTGCTCAAATGTATCTACCTCTGTTACAGAGCACTAACGATTAAACTGAGACACTAAATTACGTACAAATTTTACGTAGGTTTGCTTGTCACCTTTCTTCCAATTTGAAAATGCTGCTTATAAGCCTCATGGATCAATTCGTAGGCTTTTAACAACAAATTTTTCACCGTTTCATAGACCTGAATCTGCTATACTTAACCCTGAACAGGCCTCTTGAGCTTCACCAGTTAACACACACTGTAGCAGTAAAGTACGATTTGCATCAGACCAATCTCTAGATTCTGCTACTCGCTCAAAGGGAGAGAAACATGTTTCTTGGTCCTTTTCATTAAACTTAGGAAGTAAATGCACATTTCTTATGTTCTCAGTTGGATAGTTTATTACTGGCAAAACTGATGACTCGTGTCTAAGTTTACCCTCTCTGATTAGGTCTAGTTTATCATTTTGCCAACTCAGTTTGTTTAATCTGCTATTTTTCTAGCAGCATTAACTCGTTGCTCAAAACTTAAACCAGTGACACCTGGTGACACAACTGGAGTAACAAACTGTGGCTCTCGAACAGTTAGGATTCCTTCCTCAACTAGTTTGGCTTTTAGATTGGCCTTCATATTGTTTTTCAATTGCTTACGATCTAATTCAATATTGTAGTGCTCAGCAATCTGTGCCATCTGCTCTTTAGTCCACTGCTCCAAACGTGCTTCAGACGGGCACTCAACTTGTCCACATTATTAGCCTTGATAAACTCAACTAAAGTACCAATTAGACTGTGACAAAAGCCTGTACATAGTGTACCCTGATAATGTGAAGGACAACCAACACAAAATGGACCCTCCCCGGCCCTAGTCTAATTAATATACCCATCTAACTGACTATTTAACCAAAAACCCTAGTCTTTGTGCAAACACTGGCTTTGGGTCAGTCACAGTGGTCAGGTATTCTGTTTAGGACCAAATAACAATATTTTTATCTCGCTCTCTCTCTATTTTGACGACTCTCTCTTTCAGTGTCTCTCTATCTTTCCTCTTTCTTGCTTTCGCTCTATTTTTCTATCTCTCTCAGAAGCCAGGTACAAGCTAGAGAGGAACTATTAACTGACTACCTGATCACCGAATTGTATTCTAGTTTGCTGTTTCATTAACCTGAACTAGTTTTGTTATTTTCTTGGTGCTGGACGTCTCACCATTGGCCTTATCAAGTGAAATACCACAGTCTGAGGTTTCTGTTCCCTTTATGTAAGAGCCACTAGAGGAGATGTGTTGTATTACTGTACAAAAGGTTTGAACTTTAGCTGAACTTTTTTCTTGATTGAGGAGAAATGACTCACGCTCTGCAGTGTTTTAGTGATTCACAAGGGGAGAGATCTCACTTGACTGTACTTGGGTTGGTCTCTGAAAAGGCAAAAGAGCATCCGCAAAGTCAATTTGCCCGCAGACTCAAGAGAAGAGGTGAGAACACCTTTTATAATTCAAATGATCTCTCATGAATTGCCTCTGGTATTTGTATCTATGTAGCTTACATTGTGCACTTAGTCTGTACTCTGCAATAAGTCAATAGCTGTAGGCTAGTAAGACTCCACCTTGGACAGCCTCGAGACATAGAGATGGGTATTGGTTATTTCGCTAGTTGACTTCGGTCCTCTGTAGCTCAGTTGGTAGAACATGATGCTTGCAACACCACGATAGTGGGTTTGATTCCAGTGACCGACCTTATGTAAAATGAATGACTGTAAGTCTCTTTGGATAATAGTGTCTGCTAAATGGCATATATTATATATAATCAGTCAACATTGAAATGACTAAAACCAAATCGAAACTGTGTAGAAATTATATTGGACCTACATTTTTATACAGTAGTCTCTTCACTCTTTCCATGTTGCTAAGAATCATCGAAACGAAAGCTGAATTGTCAGAAGGCGTCAAAAATTCCAAAAACAATGGATAGAGGGCTATTTTTTGCTCATTTTGACAGCGTGGAAATCTAACACATTTTCAGTGTTCTCCTCCAGACCTCGGTGAAGAGCGAATGCGGTCCGTAGGCAACATTTGTTTGACACTTCTGATGCAGAAAGAGGGTGCACACACAACAAATATGAAATACTTATCATACATTTTGTTAGTCTTTACATTTATTGAATTAAATATAGTTCAGCTGTCCCTGACATTTCAGCTGCTGCCTTTCTCAAGGGATGTTGTTGCAAAGGGTTAGAGTGGTAGCTAGCTTGGTAGCTTGTTCATTCTGACTGGTGTAGGTCAGATGTGTTCATTCTGACTGGTGTAGGTCAGATGTGTTCATTCTGACTGGTGTAGGTCAGATGTGTTCATTCTGACTGGTGTAGATCAGATGTGTTCATTCTGACTGGTGTAGGTCAGATGTGTTCATTCTGACTGGTGTAGGTCAGATGTGTTCATTCTGACTGGTGTAGGTCAGATGTGTTCATTCTGACTGGTGTAAATCAGATATGTTCAATCTGCCTGGTGTAGGTCAGACATGTTCATTCTGACTGGTGTAGATCAGACATGTTCATTCTGACTGGTGTAGATCAGACATGTTCATTCTGACTGGTGTAGATCAGACATGTTCATTCTGACTGGTGTAGGTCAGACATGTTCATTCTGACTGGTGTAGATCAGACATGTTCATTCTGACTGGTGTAGGTCAGATGTGTTCATTCTGACTGGTGTAGATCAGACATGTTCATTCTGACTGGTGTAGATCAGACATGTTCATTCTGACTGGTGTAGATCAGACATGTTCATTCTGACTGGTGTAGATCAGACATGTTCATTCTGACTGGTGTAGGTCAGATGTGTTCAATCTGCCTGGTGTAGGTCAGACATGTTCATTCTGACTGGTGTAGATCAGACATGTTCATTCTGACTGGTGTAGATCAGACATGTTCATTCTGACTGGTGTAGGTCAGATGTGTTCATTCTGACTGGTGTAGGTCAGATGTGTTCATTCTGACTGGTGTAGATCAGACATGTTCATTCTGACTGGTGTAGGTCAGATGTGTTCATTCTGACTGGTGTAGGTCAGATGTGTTCATTCTGACTGGTGTAGGTCAGATGTGTTCATTCTGCCTGGTGTAGGTCAGATGTGTTCATTCTGACTGGTGTAGGTCAGATGTGTTCATTCTGACTGGTGTAGGTCAGATGTGTTCATTCTGCCTGGTGTAGGTCAGATGTGTTCATTCTGACTGGTGTAGGTCAGATGTGTTCATTCTGACTGGTGTAGATCAGACATGTTCATTCTGACTGGTGTAGATCAGACATGTTCATTCTGACTGGTGTAGATCAGACATGTTCATTCTGACTGGTGTAGATCAGACATGTTCATTCTGACTGGTGTAGATCAGACATGTTCATTCTGACTGGTGTAGGTCAGATGTGTTCATTCTGACTGGTGTAGGTCAGATGTGTTCATTCTGACTGGTGTAGATCAGATGAGTTCGTTCTCTCTCTCAATTCAATTTCGATTCAATTTAAGGGGCTTTGTTGGCATGGGAAACATATCAAATCAAATCAAACTTTATTTTCCACATGCGCCAAATACAACAAGTGCAGACTTTAATGTGAAATGCTTACTTACAAGCCCTAAACCAACAGTGCAGCTCAAGAAGAAGAAATTATTTACCAAGTAAGCTAAAATAAAAAGTAATAATAAAAAGTAACACAATAAGAATAACAATAATGAGGCTATATACAGGGGGCACCGCTACCAAGTCAGTGTGCAGGGGTACAGGCTAGTTGATGTAATCTGTACATGTAGGTGGGGGCGAAGTGGCTATGCATAGGTAACAAACAAACAGCGAGTAGCAGCAGTGTACAAGGGGGGGGGGGGGGGGGTCAATGTAAATTGTCCGGTGGCGATTTTTATGAATTGTTCAGCAGTCTAATGGTTTGAGGGTAGAAGCTGTTGAAGGGCCTTTTGGTCCTAGACTTGGCGCTCCGGTAAAGCTTGCCGTGCGGTAGCAGAGAAAACAGTCTATAACTTGGGTGACTGGAGTCTCTGACAATTTTATGGGCTTTCCTCTGACACCGCCTATTACAGTGAGGGGAAAAATATTTTCCTCCATTTGGGAATCGCTAAATTAATCGTCCTCCAACAATCTCTGTCTCACTTTCCCGATCAATTTCTTCTAAAATTGTGTGTACATCTGTATATCTAGACTTAGATTTAGCTTTCCCTGACTTAGTCGCCATACTGATTGATATATAAACAGCTGAAGATGCGCTTTACCAAAACAGTGCGGTGCGTAACATGCGTGGCTCCTTCCGGTATGAATCTTCAATGGCGAATGACCCTCTTTACGCCGGAGATTACTACATGGGTTGGTCTTCCAACACATAAACATTACATATTGCCGTTTACCTCAGCTCATTGGCTATCTACCCAGCTAGATTTCAAGACGATCAGTGGTCATTGGGTTAAAATACAGTCAATCAACGAAACAGCGGTCATATCATTCGTGCACAATGATGTCGTTACTTGTTGTCTTCAAATCAGTTTCTTTCAGTCAATATGTCCCGCGAAATGATCCATCAGGTTTGGTTGTGTTACAAACAAACCAGTTGATTGCAATGAAACCAAACATGAATGGAAAAGTCACGTTTGGTGTGTGTATTTACATTGAATGTGTCGTCGAAAATGGAATGAGACGGAATTCACAACACAAGCGGTTCACAAAATGTTCGTGTTAGGCTATAAAAATGGATTTTATCAAACAAAAGACCATTCATTGTGTAACAATGAGCATTGGGATTGCAAACAGAGGAAGATCGTCAAAGGTAAACTATTTATTTTATTGCAGTTTGGGATTTTGTTACGCCTGTGCTGGTTGAAATAGTTGTTTTTTATGGGGCACTATCCTCAGATAATTGCATCGTATTCTTTCGCAGTAAATCCTTTTTTAAATCTGACAACGCAGTTGGATTAGCAAGATTCTAGGCTTTCGAAACATGTGAGACACTTGTATTTTCATGAATGTTTAATATGACTATTTATGTAGCGATCACCGGGTTCGGTGCGCAGAGAGGTTAAGTTTGCCTGCATTAAAGTCCCCGGCCACTAGGAGCACCACTTCTGGGTGAGCATTTTCTTCTTTGCTTATGGCCTTATAGTGTTGTTTGAGAGCTGTCTTTGTGCCAGCTTCACTTTTGTGGTGGTAAATAGACGGCTACGAATAATATATATGAGAACTCTCTTGGTAGATAGTGTGGTCAACAACTTATCATAAGGTACTCTACCTCAGGCGAGCAATACCTTGAGACTTCTTTAATATTAAATATGTTTAATATTAATATGTTTACGTTGCCAAAGCAAGTGAAATAGATAATAAACAAAGGTGAAATAAACAATAAAAAAATGAACGGTCAACATTACACTCACAAAAGTTCCAAAAGAATAAAGACATTTCAAATGTATATATACAGTGTTGTATCGATGTGCAAATAGTTAAAGTACAAAAGGGAAAATAAATACATGTAAATGTGGGTTGAATTTACATTGGTGTTTGTTCTTCACTGGTTGCCCTTTTTTTGTGGCAACAAGTCACACATCTTGCTGTTGTGATTGCACACTGGTATTTCACCCAATAGATATGGGAGTTTATCAAAATTGGATTTATTTTCTAATTCTTTGTGGGTCTGTAATCTGAGGGAAATATGTGTCTATAATATGGTCATACATTTGGCAGGAGGTTGGATCTCAGAGATCATCTTGTTCTACTGTAATAATTGTCTCAGTAGTGCTTCTTTTCCCCTGTGGAACAGACCATTACTTTCCTTTGTTGATTTCTGCTGGTCAAGCAAAGTGGATTACTCTCTCTCTTTCTCTCTCTCTCTCTCTCTCTCTCTCTCTCTCTCTCTCTCTCTCTCTCTCTCTCTCTCTCTCTCTTTCTCTTTCTCTTTCTCTCTCGTTCTCGCTCTCGCTCTCTCTCTCTTTCTCTCTCTCGCTCTCTCACTCTCTCTCTCGCGCACGCACTTATCTTCCTTAAAGACTGTTCTTCCAGACACAAGGCACACACCTTCCTCTCCTCTTTGGAAGCTGTGTGCTTTTCCTTGTTCTAATCCAATTATAGACACTAATTTAGGAGACCTACATTTCACTTTTCTGACTGGCTAGAGTTAGATTCAGAAGCCAGAGATTCTCTCCGATCTCTGTGGACTTCTGCTAAGGAAAACAAAGACCTTGTCACTTCGTGTGCTGTGAAAGGGCCTTGAGATCGCTCCCATGGTGTTTAACTTTATTCGAAAATGAACGTTTTATATAGTATGCATGCATGCCCTTTAACAGTGAACAATCTTTAGTCTCCAGATAACGATATAAAGAGATTGATCCACTTTTCCTCAGTTGTGTACTTGACCACAAGAATCCTAAAGATACCCGTGATGGAACCCTTTGTAGAAACCTGTGGTTTACAGGTCAAACAAGGGCAAGTGAGCCATTAAGCAACATTGGGATACTTAATTAACGTTAAGAAAAAATCCCTAACCGAAAATGTTAAGCACAGTGCACCAAACTACCACTAGCAGGTCCCGGTCATCATCATCAAGGGAAAACAAGGCAACAGTAAACAGTCTCCCATGAATGATGCAGCGCCCCCTCTTGGGCCAATTGAGATATCGCGTGTGACTAACACATTTCAGTTATCGTGTTACCACAGAGTATCCATTATAGTGGCTGCTCTAACAATGAAAAAATAAAGTAAAAAATAGATAGCAGTTAGCCTGGGTAACAGTCTTTTCATTCTCTCTCAAACTCATTCCACGGAGGGCCAAGTATCTGCGGGTTTTCGCTCCTCCCTTGTACTTGATTGATTAATTAAGATCACTAATTAGTAAGGAACTCCCAACACCTGGTTGTCTAGGACTTAATTGAAAGAAAAAAAATAAAAAAAACTGCAGACACTAGGCCCTCCATGGAATGAGTTTGACACCCCTGTTCTAGATCATTCTAGCCATTATATCCAATGAGAGGGCAGATACGCATGTGAACAACAGGCACAACACTGATATAGTGTTTTTTCAAAGTATCATACTTATCAGTACACTCGTAACAACCTAAGCACTACTAAACATCTATTCCATCAACTAAGCCATTACATTTTTGTGGGGGAGGACATGTTTACTGTTGCTTTGTTTAACCTAGATGGATTATACATAAAAATAGTTTACATAAGCCCTTGATACCGACATTATGTAGCTACAGTATATGCTTGTAGGGACTGAAATGAAAGCTGTCAGTTCATTTAGATTCAGAAGACAGGTGCCACCTTGCCACTTTTTTGTTAAACAGGGGAGGGGATGGGGCTGGAATTAAACTCATGAGGCATTTATCAATTATTTTCTTTAATTTATAATTAATTTAAATGTCCAAAATGGATGTACCACTCTTTAAGAGTGGTTTTTAACTAACAGATTCAGCCTCAGATTATATAAATCCAGTCTTTGTATTGTCAAGTATAGCATTTACAATCAAAATAGATTATAGCATTATGCATATCTAGAATGAAGCCTATCTAGTTGATCTATTTATCAGCAGTGTTCTCCTAGGGCTAGTAGCACAGGGACGTTGCTCTGAGCCGCTTGTCCAGATGGGTGGTTAAAGCAGGAGATGGGCTGGTAACAAGCTGGTCTGGTCTACCATGCAGAGAGAGGAATCAATCCCCATTTCTGACTCACAGTCGTCCATTAAATGAATGAGAACAAACAACTAAAATTGTCAATTTCCATACAGTCCATCACAAAAAAATATGAGTGATCAACTAATAGCCAGCCATTATAGCATATTGGCTTGCCTTTCTGCATGTCAAAACACATATTTTGTAAGTGATGATAGAAGTGTTTCTTTCCAAGCTTCGGACGAGGCAATAACAAGAGATTGACTCCTGTAGACAATCCTAATTGGCCTAAACAAAGCTGGGGTGCAATTACAGGGTGTCACTATCAATTATACAAATGGCCAGTCAGTCAGAGAGGTAGTACCCACCTCACTGTTCTCTGTCTGTCACAGGGTAAAGAGACAGAGATTTAAAAATATATATATATAACCTGGCAAGTCAGTTAAGAACAAATTCTTATTTACAATGACAGCCTACACCAGCCAAACCCGGACGACACTGGGCCAATTGTGCGCCACCCTATGAGACTCCCAATCACAGCCAGTTGTGATACAACCTGGATTTGAGGTATCCAAGGTATCCATAGTGACACCTCTAGCACTGAAATGCAGTGCCTTAGACAACCTGGGAGAGAAGGTAATCAAGCCACCTCAAAAAGCACAAGAAAGAGGATTTCGACACCCACCATCTCATATTGTTCTGAAATAATTTCTGTAGTTAGAAACAGATAAGGTTAGCATTCCTGCAACATTATTTTGTTTAAATATAATTTGATCTCTGAGAAACTGATTGCTAGTAAGCTATTGTAATTTATAGGATTCATATAATCTTCAATAAATATAGTACATAATATCCGATTTGGACCATAATTCTTCCTAACAATGAGTTAGGCCTGAGGAATCCAATAAAAGGATCAATAGCCACCCCACGCCAATCTCACCCCACTAACCAGTGTACAGTATCAGTTCTCTATGTCTGACAAGTAGTATGGAGCTGCTTCTTGGGGTATTGTTTCTTCATTCTATTTAATGTATTCCCTGTGAATCTGGGAATGTTTTTTTTTAAATAAGTCCGTTGCATTATTTACCATAAATGAGTGTGAAAGTACAACGTTTTGCCCACTAGATACCGCTGTTTGTGCTACTGCCACCGCACCCTTTTCTCCATGTTGCTGGTGTTTTGTGTTTAATACTGAACACAAATATAAATGTAACGTGTAAAGTGTTGGTCCCATGTTTCATGAGCTGAAATAAAAGATCCTAGAAATTTTCCATACACATAAAAAGTGTATTTCTCTCAAATTTTGTGCATAAATTTGTTTACATCCCTGTTAGTGAGCATTTCTCCTTTGCCAAGATTATCCACCCACCTGACAGGTGTGGCATATCAAGAAGCTGATTAAAAAGCATGATCATTACACAGGTTGACCTTGTGCTGGGGACAATAAAAGGCCACTCTAAAATGTGCAGTTTTGTCACACAACACAATGCTACAGACGTCTCAAGTTTTGAGGGAGTGTACAATTGGCATGCTGACTGCAGGAATGTCCACCAGAGCTGTTGCCGGAGAATTACATTAAATGTTAATTTGTCTCCCGTAAGCCGCCTCCAAAAATAATTAAAAGAATTTGCCAGTATGTCCAACCGGGTAACCACGTCAGCCCCTCCACATCAGTCTTCTTCTCCTGCGGGATCGTCTGAGACCAGCCACCCAGAAAGCTGATGAAACTGTGGGTTTGCAAAACTGAAGAATTTCTACACAAACTGTCAGAAACCATCTCAGGGAAGCGTGCTCGTTGTTCTCACTAGAGTCTGCAGTTCGGCGTCGTAATCGACTTCAGTGGGCAAATGCTCACCGTCGATGGCCACTGACACGCTGGAGAAGTGTGCTCTTTGTGGATTAATCCCGGTTTCAACTGTACCAGGCAGATGGCAAACAGCGTGTATGGCATCATGTGGGCGAGCGGTTTGCTGATGTCAACATTGTGAACAGAGTGCCCCATGGTGGCAGTGGGGTTATGGTATGGGCAGGCATAAGCTACCGACAACGAACACAATTGCATTTTAGCGATTTCAATTTGAATGCACAAAGATACCATGATTAGAACCTAAGGCCCATTGTCGTGCCATTCATCTGCCGTCATCACCTCATGTTTCAGCATAAAATGCACGGCCCCATGTTGCAAAGATCTTTACACAATTCAGTCAGAAAGGGCTGTAATTGGCCTCCCGGGTGGCGCAGTGGTTAAGGGCGCTGTACTGCAGCGCCAGCTGTGCCATCAGAGTCCCTGGGTTCGCGCCCAGGCTCTGTTGTAACCAGCCGTGACCGGGAGGTCCGTGGGGCGACGCACAATTGGCCTAGCGTCGCCCGGGTTAGGGAGGGCTTGGTCGGTAGGGGTGTCCTTGTCTCATCGCGCACCAGCGACTCCTGTGGCGGGCTGGGCGCAGTGTGCGCTAACCAAGGTGGCCAGGTGCACAGTGTTTCCTCCGGCGCATTGGTGCGGCTGGCTTCCGGGTTGGATGCGTGCTGTGTTAAGAAGCAGCGGCTTGGTTGGGTTGTGTATCGGAGGACGCATGACTTTCAACCTTCGTCTCTCCCGAGCCCGTACGGGAGTTGTAGCAATGAGACAAGATAGTAGCTACTACAACAATTGGATACCACAAAATTGGGGAGAAAAAGGGGTAAAATTCAACAAAAAAGAAATGGCTGTAATTATCTTGCAGCTTCAGCATCACGCGATACACACTGCTGATGTTCTGTATTGGTCGCTGCAGCAGGGAGGAGAGAAACAACGGATGCTAGTCACACAGTCACTCGCTGTCTTCTTTTTACACAGCACAGCACATCTGAGCCCGGCCCGGCACAATCAAATCAATTGCGGTCGGACTCCCTCTAGTCATTTGTGTGTCTTAATTATTTCATGAAACCTTTTGCTTTAAGCATCAGACAAGCTAAGTGCATATAGTTGATTTGATTAAAACACATAGAATGTGTCTATACAGTATATGAAGGAATTCACATTTAAACATTTCGACCAAATCGATTGGTCGATAGAACAGACGACTCTTGGTCGACTATGATTGTTTTTTGTCAGGGACAGCCCTACTCTGGATCGAAGTGTACGACAGCGGGTTCCAGTTCCCACCAATATTCAGCAACTTTGCACATTCATTGAGGAGGAGTGGGAGAACATTCATCAGGCCACAATCAACAGCCTGATCAACTCTGTGTGAAGGAGATGTGTCGCGCTGCACGAGGCAAATGGTGGTCACACCAGATAATGACTGGTTTTCTGACCACGCCCCTACCTTTTTTTTTTTAAAGCTATCTATGACCTAGATTAAGGCCTAATTTACTGATTTGTACTGTAACTCAGTAAAATCGTTGAAATTGTTGCATGTTTGGTTTATAAATATATATTTTTCTTTGCAACTTTGGGTAGAAAACCAATAACTTTTGCTCATGTTGAAAAAAAATTGAATGGTCATCCTCACAATTCAAGCCAGTCCTCCATGAATGCAATTCAGTTTGTCCTCCTCTTAGGCATAATCTGTCAGAGAACTGCTACTGAATACTGGTTGTTGGGGTGGGATTGGTGTGGGGGCTCTCTGGGTGTCTTTTGACCCTGCTATTGGATTCTTCTTGTCTTACTCAATGGTAGGAAAAGGTTTGGTCCAAATCGATTTTTGGGTACTATATTTGAAGAATATTATGTTTATCTTACAAATTAAAAGGGCCAATTTGGGTGCACACAATTAGCTTAAATTAAATGAAAAAATGCTTCAGGAATGCTAATTGTTTCAAACTACAGAAACGATTTCATGGCCTGCTGAAATGACATGGAATGACTCGGCAGAGAGAAAGCCCGAGACAGAGAGAGCAAGCATTGAGGCATGCTGAGAAGTCAACTGAACTGACCTATTCTGCTCACTGGTTTCAACTCGCCTGGCAATGAAATGTCATAGTTAAGTAGGGTGCTGTACTTGAGTTTTCCCCCTTACTCTGCCAGTAGTTTAGGCCTTGCATATCCCAATAGCACCCTAATGTATTCCCAGGCATCTGGTCAAAGGCAGTGCACTAAATATGTTGCTAATTGTATCTTTATTTAACTAGGCAAGTCAGTTAAGATCAAATTATTTTTTACAATGACAGCCTACCCCAGCCAAACCCTCCAGTAACCAAGACAACACTGGGCCAATTGTGCAGCACCCAGGATTGAACCAGGGTTTGTAGTGACACCTCTAGCACAGTATGGCAGTGCCTTAGACCATTGCACCGCTCAGGAGTATAAAATTGTGACGCACCCAATGACTTAGGCTCTCACTGTTAAATGTTCCTATTCATTGTAAACGTTGTGTCCCATTCATTTTCACTGTTGTCTTCCCATTCATTCTCACTGTTATATGGCAGGGCAGCCTTCATTTGTACACACAGCATTCATTAATGTGATTATGGCGATGTTGATAAAATCATTTATTAATTAGTGATGGGCTGAACATAATATGTTTAATATCCAGTTGTATTGCTGCTGGAGTCAGCCTGGTAGTCTATGGTCATAATGGGTTTGTTACGAAATGAAAGACTCTATCCATCCCACCCACTCTGAACCCTCCCTCGCTTTCTGTATATTAATGTGACAACATCAGTTAGGATGATATCTACCTTATTTCTGGATATATATTTTCTCATACCATCTGGTTATTATACAGTAGAAACACTAAGTGTGAGTCCCAAATGGCACCAGATTCTCCACAAGTGCACTATTTTGCACTAAAATGCACTTGGGTGCCATTTGGGGCGAACCCACTGTGAGACATGTTGTCTGGAGTGATATCCATATGACACGTATTTTCTCATCTGTACTGTGTTTGGAGGAAAATTATGTTGTATTGACACTTTGTGGAGGATGTGATACGCCATGTGCCCATGTGTCATCAACATGATCCTTTTTATAGTTTCAGACATTCAGACACGGTCACATACTCTCACTCAGGTTCCTAATATTAGAGTGGTGGGGGTGGGAAGGAGGTCTGGCTGTGGTACAACTGTGTGATGTTGGTCATCCACACACACACACACACACACACACACACACACACACACACACACACACACACACACACACACACACACACACACACAGTCCTCCAGGAGGTCCTTCAGTTCCATCTGTCTCCAACCCTGTCATCTCCAACCCTGTCTCCACACTACCAATCCACATGAATGATCTTAGGGTAGAAAAGAGAACTCACTAGCTGTATAGTCTAGTTACAGTAGTGACACATGGCTCTGTGGAAGGCAAGCAACACTAATTTCCATCTTTGTTCATAAATAGGCACTTTGGACCATTGAGGTTTGAGGTTTGAACTTGGCTCTGCTTTCATAAATCCCTGTGGTGCCAGTTCCACAGTAGCTTGGTCCTCCCCATGAGGCATCCCTCTCACACAGTACAGAGTAGGGCCGTTTAAAGGCTTAACACAGTCATGGTGCCTGGTCAATCAATTCACAACTTCCCTCTACTCTGTGTGAAGTGAGAGGAACGTGTTGTATATTTGCATAACGCTTCTCACATTCACTCACTCTAGGTTGAAATTAAGTCTCTGAAATGAAGCTCTCTCTCCCTCTCACTGGAACCAGAATGGAGTGGAGAGAGGCTGGTCTGTGCTGTACTGTTCTGAACAGCTGTAGTGTCCTGTAGAGGCTGGTCTGTGTTATACTGTTCTGAACAGCTGTAGTGTTCTGTAGAGATTGGTCTGTGTTGTACTCTTCTGAACAGCTGCAGTGTCCTGTAGAGGCTGGTCTGTGCTGTACTGTTCTGAACAGTTGTAATGTTCTGTAGAGGCTGGTCTGTGCTGTACTGTTCTGAACAGCTGTAGTGTCCTGTAAAGGCTGGTCTGTGTTGTACTGTTCTGAACAGCTGTAGTGTCCTGTAGAGGCTGGTCTGTGCTGTACTGTTCTGGACAGTTGTAGTGTCCTGTAGAGGCTGGTCTGTGCTGTACTGTTCTGAACAGTTGTAGTGTCCTGTAGAGGCTGGTCTGTGCTGTACTGTTCTGAACAGTTGTAGTGTCCTGTAGAGGCTGGTCTGTGCTGTACTGTTCTGAACAGCTGTAGTGTCCTGTAAAGGCTGGTCTGTGTTGTACTGTTCTGAACAGCTGTAGTGTCCTGTAGAGGCTGGTCTGTGCTGTACTGTTCTGGACAGTTGTAGTGTCCTGTAGAGGCTGGTCTGTGCTGTACTGTTCTGAACAGTTGTAGTGTCCTGTAGAGGCTGGTCTGTGCTGTACTGTTCTGAACAGTTGTAGTGTCCTGTAGAGGCTGGTCTGTGCTGTACTGTTCTGGACAGTTGTAGTGTCCTGTAGAGGCTGGTCTGTGCTGTACTGTTCTGAACAGCTGTAGTGTCCTGTAGAGGCTGGTCTGTGCTGTACTGTTCTGAACAGTTGTAGTGTCCTGTAGAGGCTGGTCTGTGCTGTACTGTTCTGGACAGTTGTAAGCTCGTATGTGGAATGGGAGGGGAAAAGCTCTTAGTGATATGGGCTCTGCACTTAAAATTTTTAAAAAACTGTTCACTCTCGAAACCAGCAACTCAGGATGACAGTGTTACTTTCATGACTCCATAACACCTTCAAAAGTGCTAGACAGATTGAATATTCATGACAAAATAACCTATATGAATTTTTAAACAAGCTGTTGTTATGAAGAACTTATTTTGATGAACCTTAGAAGAAACACTGTTCATTCAATGAAAAGTTGATGGACGATCAAATTGAAAATCATCAAACCAGGGATGTCATTTGATGGTATTCATTTTCAAAGAAGAACAATAGAAAGATAATAATAATAATAATGATATAATAATAAGAAGAATCTAGGCTGACTTAGAAAGTATATATATATATATATACATTTTACTAGGCAAGTCAGTTAAGAACAAATTCTTAATTACAATGACAGCTTACCGGGGAACAGTGGGTTAACTGCCTTGCTCAGGGGTAGAACAACAGATTCAGCCCAGGGATTCGACCCAGCAACCTTCCGGTTACTAGCCCAACACTCTAACTACTAGGCTACCTGCCAACTTGCTCGCAGACGTTCTACCATGAGTGAATGAATAATTATTACAGTATTACTGATCTTATAACCTGTGTTCCAGGTCACCTGTGCCAGACGTCATGACGACGGGCCCGTCTGCACGGTACCGTCCCACCTGGGACCTGGCCCTGGACCCCCTGATGTCCTGCAAGCTGTGCCTTGGGGAGTTCCCACGTGAGCAGATGACCACCATCAGCCAGTGCCAATGTGTCTTCTGCAGCCTGGTCAGTAGGTACAGCCTACACACCTGAATAGGTCCTGTTCATTAGGCACCAAGCAGAAGAAAACAGACGGAATCACACACTTCACTAAGCACATATCTATTTAAGTCAGTAGCACACCTCTTTTGAGGTGTGGAGGAAAGAGCATTTTTAAGTTATGAAACAGATAGAGGCCATGGCTGTATTAAGACTGGGCTGTGTTAATTACGTATCAAACAGAAGAAAACGGAGTGAAACAGTGAGGAACTGAACTGTAGGAAACACACATTTTCATGTTCTGTTGGAAAACATTTTGTTACCGTGTCCCTTAATGATAAGACGGAAAGTGAAAATGAATGTTTTTTTATTGGATACTTCTAGGTAGTCCCTCCCCGTTTAAGTCTGTTTTCTTCCATTTGGTGCCTGATGAAATCAACCCAGTCTTAATGGATCCTGATATAGCCATGTACTCTGATTGTGCACTTACCCCTAGTACCCCTACAAGTGTGCTGACTTAAGTATAGCTGCAGTTAGTGAAGAGTGTGATTGAGAACAGGACAGCACTCAGCAGTGCTGAACATACTGTACTTCAGAGCTCTGGTCAAAAGTCGTGCAGTATAAAATGAATAGGGTACCAAACACAGGACCTATTCTGATGAGGAGGAGCAGCTTGGACTGTGTTGATGTAACTGTTCTTGTTCCTCCTAAGTGAGAGTGTGACTTGTGGAGTGAGTGGAGGTCAACATTATGTAACGTCTGCCTGCCTGTATCATCATGTAGGAAGACTAGAGGATACTAGAGAACTGGGATAAGTCTAGTCCTGTTCTGTTCTGTCCTGTCCTTTTCCGACCTGTTCTGTCCTGTGCTTTCATGTCCTGTCCTTTTCTGTCCTGCCCTGTTCTGTCCTGTTCTGTACTGTCCTGTTCTGCACTGTTCTGTACTGTCCTGTTCTGCACTGTTCTGTACTGTCCTGTTCTGTACTGTTCTGTCCTTTACTGTCCTGCCCTGTTCTGTACTGTTCTGTTCTGTACTGTTCTGTTCTGTACTGTTCTGTTCTGTTCTGTACTGTTCTGTCCTGTGCTGTGCTGTCATGTCCTTTACTGTTCTGTCCTGTTCTGCACTGTTCTGTCCTGTTCTGTTCTGTACTGTCCTGTACTGTACTGACCTGTTCTGTTCTGTACTGTCCTGTACTGTTCTATAATGTCCTGTCCTGTTCTATAATGTCCTGTCCTGTTCTGTACTGTTCTGTCCTGTTCTGTACTGTCCTGTACTGTCCTGTTCTGAACTGTTCTGTACTGTTCTGTACTGTTCTGTCCTGTTCTGTCCTGTTCTGCACTGTTCTGTACTGTCCTGTACTGTTCTGTACTGTTCTGTCCTGTTCTGCACTGTTCTGTACTGTTCTGTACTGTCCTGTTCTGTGCTGTTCTGCGCTGTCCTGTACTGTACTGTTCTGTTCTGCCCTGTTCTGTCCGATTCTGTCCTGTTCTGCACTGTTCTGTTCTGCACTGTTCTGTCCTGTTCTGTCCTGTTCTGCCATGTTCTGTTCTGTCCTGTTCTGTACTGTTATGTCCTGTTCTGTACTGTCCTGTACTGTTCTATAATGTCCTGTCCTGTTCTGTGCTGTCCTGTTCTGCACTGTCCTGTTCTGTACTGTTCTGCCCTGTCCTGTTCTGTCCTGTTCTGCACTGTTCTGCACTGTACTGTCCTGTTCTGCACTGTTCTGTACTGTACTGTCCTGTTCTGTCCTGTCCCATTCTGTACTGTTATGTACTGCTATGTTCTATTCTGTCCTGTTCTGTACTGTTCTGCTCTGTCCTGTTCTGCACTGTCCTGTTCTACACTGTTCTGCACTGTTCTGTACTGTCCTGTACTGTCCTGTTTTGCACTGTCCTGTTCTACACTGTTCTGTACCCTCCTGTTCTGTCCTGTTCTGTACTGTCCTGTTCTGCACTGTCCTGTTCTGTACTGTCCTGTTCTGTACTGTCCTGTTCTGTCCTGTTCTGCACTGTCCTATTCTACACTGTTCTGTACTGTCCTGTTCTGCACTGTTCTGTACTGTCCTGTTCTGCACTGTTCTGTACTGTTCTGCATTGTTCTGTCCTGTTCTGTACTGTCCTGTTCTGTCCTGGTCCATTCTGTACTGTTCTGTACTGCCACGTTCTGTTTTGTCCTGTTCTGTCCTGTCCTGTTCTGCACTGTCCTGTTCCACACTGTTCTGTACTGTCCTGTTCTGCACTGTTCTGTACTGTCCTGTTCTGCACTGTCCTGTTCTGCACTGTTCTGTCCGGTTCTGTACTGTCCTGTTCTGCACTGTCCTGTTCTACACTGTCCTGTTCTGTACTGTCCTGTTCTGTACTGTCCTGTTCTGCACTGTCCTGTTCTGCACTGTCCTGTTCTGCACTGTCCTGTCCTGTTCTGTACTGTCCTGTTCTGTACTGTCCTGTTCTGCACTGTCCTGTTCTACACTGTTCTGTACTGTTCTATACTGTACTGTTCTGCACTGTTCTGTCCTGACCCATTCTGTACTGCTCTGTACTGTACTGTTCTGCACTGTTCTGTCCTGACCCATTCTGTACTGTTCTGTACTGCCATGTTCTGTTCTGTCCTGTTCTGTTCTGTACTGTTCTGTACTGTACTGTTCCGTACTGTACTGTCCTGTTCTGCACTGTACTCTCCTGTTCTGTACTGTCCTGGGCTGTCATGTCCTGTCCTTTACTGTTCTGTCCTGTTCTGTACTGTTCAGTCCTGTTCTGTCCTGTTCTATACTGTTCAGTCCTGTACTGTTCTGTACTGTTCTGTACTGTCCTGTTCTGTACTGTTCTGTACTGTTCTGTCCTGTACTGTTCTGTACTGTCCTGTTCTGTACTGTCCTGTTCTGTTCTGTACTGTCCTATTCTACACTGTTCTGCACTGTTCTGTCCTGTTCTGTACTGTCCTGTCCTGTCCCATTCTGTACTGTTCTGTACTGCCATGTTCTGTCTTGTTCTGTACTGTTCTGTACTGTCCTATTCTGTCCTATTCTGTACTGTTCTGTTCTGTCCTGTTCTGTCCTGTTCTGTTCTGTCCTGTCTTTTCCTGTTCTGTATTGTCCTGTTCTGCACTGTTATGTACTGTCCTTTTCTGCACTGTTCTGTCCTGTTCTGCACTGTTCTGTACTGTCCTGTTCTGCACTGTTCTGTACTGTCCCGTTCTGTTCTGTCCTTTTCTGTACTGTCCTGTACTGTTCTGTCCTGTACTGTTCTGTTCTCTTCTGCCCTATATTGTACTGTTCTGTTCTGTCCTGTCCTGTACTGTCCTGTCCTGTTCTTTCCTGTACTGTTCTGCACTGTTCTGTACTGTCCTGTTCTGCACTGTTCTGCACTGTTCTGTCCTGTTCTGCACTGTTCTGTACTGTCCTGTTCTGCACTGTTCTGTCCGGTTCTGTACTGTCCTGTTCTGCACTGTCCTGTTCTACACTGTCCTGTTCTGTACTGTCCTGTTCTGCACTGTCCTGTTCTGCACTGTCCTGTTCTGCACTGTCCTGTCCTGTTCTGTACTGTCCTGTTCTGTACTGTCCTGTTCTGCACTGTTCTGTACTGTCCTGTTCTGCACTGTTCTGTCCGGTTCTGTACTGTCCTGTTCTGCACTGTCCTGTTCTACACTGTCCTGTTCTGTACTGTCCTGTTCTGCACTGTCCTGTTCTGCACTGTCCTGTTCTGCACTGTCCTGTCCTGTTCTGTACTGTCCTGTTCTGCACTGTCCTGTTCTACACTGTTCTGTACTGTTCTATACTGTACTGTTCTGCACTGTTCTGTACTTTTCTGTCCTGACCCATTCTGTACTGCTCTGTACTGTACTGTTCTGCACTGTTCTGTCCTGACCCATTCTGTACTGTTCTGTACTGCCATGTTCTGTCCTGTTCTGTTCTGTACTGTTCTGTACTGTACTGTTCCGTACTGTACTGTCCTGTTCTGCACTGTACTCTCCTGTTCTGTACTGTCCTGTTCTGTACTGTCCTGTCCTGTACTGTCCTGTTCTGTACTGTTCTGTCCTGGGCTGTCATGTCCTGTCCTTTACTGTTCTGTTCTGTTCTGTACTGTTCAGTCCTGTTCTGTACTGTTCTGTCCTGTTCTGTACTGTTCAGTCCTGTTCTGTACTGTTCTGTCCTGTTCTATACTGTTCAGTCCTGTACTGTTCTGTACTGTCCTGTTCTGTCCTGTTCTGTACTGTTCTGTCCTGTCCTGTTCTGTACTGTCCTGTTCTGTTCCGTACTGTCCTATTCTACACTGTTCTGCACTGTTCTGTCCTGTTCTGTACTGTCCTGTCCTGTCCCATTCTGTACTGTTCTGTACTGCCATGTTCTGTCTTGTTCTGTACTGTTCTGTACTGTCCTATTCTGTCCTATTCTGTACTGTTCTGTTCTGTCCTGTTCTGTTCTGTCCTGTCTTTTCCTGTTCTGTATTGTCCTGTTCTGCACTGTTCTGTACTGTCCTTTTCTGCACTGTTCTGTCCTGTTCTGCACTGTTCTGTACTGTCCTGTTCTGCACTGTTCTGTCCTGTTCTGCACTGTTCTGTACTGTCCCGTTCTGTTCTGTCCTTTTCTGTACTGTCCTGTACTGTTCTGTCCTGTACTGTTCTGTTCTGTTCTGTTCTGTCCTATATTGTACTGTTCTGTTCTGTCCTGTCCTATACTGTCCTGTCCTGTTCTTTCCTGTACTGTTCTGTCCTGTACTGCTCTATCTTGCTCTGCTCAAAAGGAGTGCACTTTATTGGGGATAAGGTGCAATTTGGGACACACACACTATCCATTGTATTTTTGTAATCAAATTTAATTCCTCTGCTTCTCCCTTGCAGTGCCTGAAGCAGTATGTTGAACTTCTGATCAAAGAGGGCCTCGAAACCACTATTAGCTGCCCAGACTCTGCCTGCCCAAAACAAGGTCACCTGCTAGAGAATGAGGTATAGTAAAGTAGTTCTACCAGGCTTCCAATTGAACTCAACTGAGCCCGTCCCAAATGGCACCCTATTCCCTATGTAGTGCACTACTGTTGATCAGGGCCTATAAGTAGGGAATAGGGTGCCATTTGAGACACTGTCACTGAGATCTCCAAGTACTGTAGCTATTTGTCTCTATTCCCATTGAACCTGGATGCGTCTTCAACAGGTCAAGAGTGCAACAAGCAGGGTGATGAGAGACCTATATCTGTGTATGTCTCTACGTATGTCTCTGTCTTGCAGATTGAATGCATGGTGGCAGCAGGGAGCATGCAGAGGTACAGGAGGCTGCAGTTTGAGAGAGGTACGTACAGGCAACTTCCTTGACCTCTAACCCCTGACAGGTGACTCATGACGATTCACAAGCTGTGGTAGTAGAGAGAGCAAGTTATCAATGTGACTCCCTCCCGCTCTCCTCCACTGTAGACCTATCTTAACCTCTCAAAACATTATATAAGACTCACAGAGAGAAGAGACTGAGAGTGGACACAGGACAGGTCACAGCCCTGATCACTGACCCAGTAACCCTGACACTGACCATACAGGCTGTAGGAGTAGAGAAAAGGAAGACACTGGACTGTTTATTCAGTAATGTGTCTTCTTTCTCCTCTACTTTCAGACCTATATTAGCCTCTGTTCAGATGACATAAGGCTCTCCGACAGAGCCGAAGGCTGGGAGCTTTTTCTCTCCATCTTAACTATTCAAATTCAGTTTAATTGAATTTGCGTAGGATTTAATTGGAAACCCCTTCAGATAAACAATCCTAAGACATCTGGCTCATGGATAATGGTAGATGAGAACTTTTTAGTGGATGCACACACACACACACACACACACACACACAGCAGTTGTTGTTAAATGTTCTGTACTGGATGTGTTAGGCTTTTATTTTTTACTCCTGACCACAGAAGAGTTCAAGAAGATTAGCATAATTGTGATGAGAGGGAGATCAAGCCAGGACACGGAATCATACTGTATTTCAGAATAGCTTTTATTGAGATGCCAAAGATGGAGAAGTGGAAATGGCTTCAGAAGCTGTGGTGGTAGCCTTGTTCTACATGTTTCTCTATTGGGTGTGCCGTTCCCACATGTTTCCTGTGGAGGTAAGAGGTCCCAGGCATAGAAATACAATGACTAGTACGTGATTCCCCATTTTAAGTCAACGTTCCGTGATGGGTAGACCGGCGGCCATATTGACTGTACCATGAAGTCTGTTTCTGTGGTATCAGAGAGCTCTGTCCATTTGTGATGGGAGGATAACAGTGGAAAATGGGCTGAAACAGGGAAGGACTACCTGAACTCATCCAATACAAATGTTAGTTTTCCACTGCAAAATGTTTTGTTACAATGTCCTTTAATGAATACGACCCTGTCCATGTGTGTCTTCCACAGAGGTGCTGCTGGACCCGTGTCGAACCTGGTGCCCGTCCTCTTCATGCCAGGCAGTGTGCCAACTGAAGGAGGGGGAAGTGGCACTACCACAGCTGGTCCAGTGCTCGGTGTGCAGGCTGGAGTTCTGCTCAGCCTGCCAGGCCAGCTGGCATAAAGGACAGGCCTGCCAGGACAACATGCCCATCATCACCTTCCTACCCGGGGAGACCAGGTAGGCTACAATATTACTACTACTGCCATTACAAACACAACTACAACACTACAACACAGCTACTACTACTACTACTACAACTACTACTCTACTACTACAGCTACTACAATACAGCTAATACTACAACATGCCTAGTACTACTACACACATACTACAACTATCACTACTACAACAAAACAGCTACTACTACCACTACTAATACAATACACCCACTACTACCACTACAACACACCTACTACACACATACTACTACTAATACTACTACTAATACTACTACTACAACAATGCAGGTACTACTACTACACATATACATATACACCTACTACTACTACTACCACTAATACTACAATACACCTACTACTACTACAACACATCTACTATTACTACTACTACTACCACCACTACTACTACCGCTACTACTACTACAACACATTTACTACAACTACTGCTGCTACTACTACACACCTACTACTATTACCACTACTACTACAACAACACATCTACTATTACACACATACTACTACTAACTACTACTATCACTGCAATACACTACAATACAGCTAATACTACTACAACAACAACACACCTAGTACTACAACGCATGTACTACTACTACTACAACTACTACTACAAAACACCTACTACTACTACTGCTACCACCACTACGACTACTACTACTACTACCACTACTACAACACATTTACTACTACTACTACTATTACTACTACTACTACCTCTACTACAACACATTTACTACCACTACTACTACTACTACCACAACACATGTACTACTACTATTACTACTATTACTATTACTGCTATTACTACTACTACTACTACAACACATTTACTACTATTATTACTACGATTACTACTACTACTATCACTACTACTACTACTACACCACATTTACTACTACTATTACTACTATTACTACCACTACTACTAGTACAACATATTTACTACTACTATTACTACTACAAACTACTATTACTACTACCACTACCTCAACACATTTACTACTACTACTACTACTACTACTCCTACTACTACTACACATTTAGTACTACTACTACTACTTCTATTACTACACATTTATTACTAATATTACTACTATTACTACTACTACTACTACTACAACACATTTACTACTACTACCATTACTACTACAAAACACACCTACCACTACTACTACAAAACACCTACGTACTACTACTACTGCAACACATGTACTACTACTACTACTGCTGCTACTACTACTACGACTACTACTACTACTACTACTACTAATACTACTACTACTGCAACACATGTGCTACTACTACTACTGCTACTACTACGACTACTACTACTACTACTACTACTAATACTACTACTACTACTACTACTACTACTACTACTAATACTACTACAACACATGTGCTACTACTACTACTGCTGCTACTACTACTACTACTACTACTACTACTACTACTACTACTACTACTACTACTACTACTACTACTACGACTACTACTACTAATACTACTACTACTACTACTACTACTACTAATACTACTCGCCTACTGTACCCTGGATCAGGGTAGGGTTCAGTAGGAAGGAACCGGTTTGAAACATTGTAAAATGGCAAGGTTCTATTTCAACGTGTCCAATGTGTCCAATTGTCCAACAGACAATAAGAACACAACAAGGCCCAACACAGAGTAAATGATAGAGTGATGTTTAGCTGTTAGTATCACTCTTATTATCCTTGACAGTGCAGTATGTACTGGTCTATATATGTCCTGTCCCCTGATGATTATTGTCTTCCAGTTCCTTCTACAAGAGCGACGATGAAGATGCACCCATCAAGTGCTGTCCCAAGTGTAAGGTGTACATCGAGAGGGACGAAGGCTGTGCTCAGATGATGTGCAAGAACTGTAAGCACGCCTTCTGCTGGTACTGTCTGGAGTCTCTGGACGTGAGTAGAAGCCATAAACACCCAACACATACACAACCTTCTGCTGCTACTGCCTGGGCCTGCCATAGAGATACAGTCTAATATTCTAATACTTACTAGTGTTCTATTGAATTGTGTGGAACCTGCACACAGTGACCAGAGCTTGCAAAAAGGACCTTGAGCGTGGTATGACTGTCGGTGCCAGGTGCGCCGCTTCCAGTATCTCAGAAACGACCTGCCTCCTGGGCTTTTCACGTACGACAGAGTCTACGGTTTACAGAGAATGGTGCAACAAACAAAAAACATCCAGTCAGCAGCAGTCCTGTGGCCAAAAACAACTTGTTGATGAGAAAGGTTGAAGGAGACTGGCAAGAAACCTGCAAAATAACAGGCGGTCCACAAACAGGCAAATAACAGTGCATTACAACAGTGGTGTGCAGAACGGCATCTGGGAATGCAGAACTCCCCGGTCCTTGTCACGGATGGGCTATTGCAGCAGACAACCACACCGGGTTCCACTCCTATCAGCTATACACAAGAAGAAGCAGCTCCAGGGGGCATGCGATCACCAACAATGAACAATTGAGGAGTGGAAAAACATTGCCTGGCCCGACGAATCCCAGTTCCTGTTGCAGCATGCTGATGGTAGAGTCAAGATTTGGCTTAAGCAGCATGAGTCCATTGCCCCATCCTGCCTGGTGTCAACAGTACAGACTGGTGGCGGTGGTGTAATGGTGTGAGGAATGTTTCCCTGGCACACGTTAGGTCCCTTGATACCAATTGAGCAACGTTGGAACGCCACACCTTGTAGAATCCATGCTCAAAAGAATTCAGGCTGTTCTGGAGGCAAACTACTCTTTTGTTGCCGTTTTTACAATAAAAAAAAACATACATAGCAAAAACAACAGTCAACTTAACATTTACATACATTCTTTTCAACAAACATTAATGACATCACACTTGCTTGGACACACATGTCCCCAACGTATCCACATATAATGTTGTTTTCAATGCTTGTAAGAATCTGCCCCATATGACTTCAAATATTTATGTTGTTTCCGTCTGTAGCCAGTTATACTTAAACAATAAAGCATTAGATTTGTACATTCTCTTAACGTTGGGGTATCATTTGACTTACAGTATTTAAGTAATAGCTTCTTCAATATAAGTGACAAAATTATATTGTCCAACCCATTGGGTATCTCACCACACCTCCATATGCCATGTCTTGAAATACTTTATACAGATAGACAGATTCAAAATAAACCTACATTGTAAAACTTCTGACAGCCAGCATTCGAACGAATTTTTTGTTGTCTTTATATCACTCCCAGAAGGCATTCATTATTCATGTCACGGGGAACTAGGTGTGTGAGGAATGGAATCAGGCGCAGAGAGTTCCACAGGGAAAAAGTGTACTTTAATAAGGTACAAACAAACAAGCCCACAACACAGGGCGCGGAAATATATGGACCATACAAAAACACAGGGTACCAGGTCCAGAACACGAACACACCTAACTAACGTACACACGTAACACAAAATTAATTCTGCACAAAAACAAGGGCGGGTAAACCTACTTTAAATACGGAAGCCCATCAAGCTCACACAAATAGACACAGGTGCAACTAATAAGACAAAACAAACAGACAACGAAAAAGGGATCGGTGGCGGCTAGTAGGCCGGTGAGGAGGACCGCCGAGCACCGCCCGAACAGGCAGGGGAGCCAACTTCGGCGGAAGTTGTTAGTTTTACACTTAAGACATGACTCTGCCATTGTGCTGTAGAATTTGTGAATTTTGTCTCTTTCAGTTTATACTGGATTAAGCATCAATTTGAATTAATTGTAATTCTGTTCGTTATTTTTTAACACTCCCTTCATCTTGTGCCAATATCAGTTATTTTTAAGTCTTGATTCCAATAGTTACTTATTATAGTTAAGGTTTCTTATCACATGAGTATCTGTTTCTGACTCAAATAGGATTCCATCAACATTGCTCTGATGTCCAAACGCTTTCAGGTTCATTTTCTCATTCTGTCATGGAAGTAATTATATTTAGGCAATTACCATGTCATTTACGGTTTCTTTGATTTTAGATTTCCACGTGGGTCAATTTATCGGTGAATTCTGAATGTATAATTCAATAGATAACCATTTGAACAGAAAATATCAACACGTCTAATCTACAAGTCTAATCTTAGTGTGTCTTGTCAAAACATACATATGATCTCGGCCAGTGTCCATTTTTCTAGTGGGCCTGCCCCCACATTTAACCCTGACTTTTAAAACATGTAATCCAGGCTTTAACCCTGATAGTGATTCTTTCTCTCTCTCCAGGACGACTTCCTCCTGATCCACTACGATAAAGGGCCATGCAGAAACAAACTGGGCCACTCCAGAGCTTCAGTGATCTGGCACCGGACACAGGTACTGTATTGTAAAAACTAAGCATTAGTTGGCTTTAGCTCAGCGGGCTAACAATCGTCTGGCATGCTGGAGTTCCGGGTTCGAACCCAGTCAGTCACACAGGTTAGCTGTGGCAGCAGTATCTACAGTTGAAGTCGGAGGTTTACATACATTCTTCCAACAATTGTTTACAGACAGATTATTTCACTTAATATCACTGTATCACAATTCCAGTGGGTCAGAAATGTACACACACTAAGTTGACTGTCCTTCTAAACAGCTTGGAAAATTCCAGAAAATTATGTCATGGCTTTAGAATCTTCTTATAGGCTAACTGACATCATTTGAGACATTTGAGACAACTGGAGGTGTACCTGTGGATGTATTTCAAGGCCTACCTTCAGACAGCAAAGGACCTTGTGAAGATGCTGGAGGAAACAGGTTCAAAATGATCTATATCCACAGTAAAACGAGTCCTATATCGACATAACCTGAAATTGTCATGTACTGTCATGTTGTGTCTTGTCTCTGTCCTTTCCCTTCACCCTGTCTCCCTCTGCTGGTCGTTGTTAGGTTACCTTTTCTCCCCCGCTTTCCCCCAGCTGTTCCTTGTCTCCTCTGACTACCCATTCACCCCGTTTCCCACCTGTTCCCTTTTTCCCTCTGATTAGGTCCCTATATCTCTCTCTGTTTCTGTTCCTGTCCTTGTCGGATTCTTGTTTGTTGTGTTTCATGCCTGAGCCAGACTATCGTCATGTTTGCTGTAACCTTGTCCTGTCCTGTCGGAATCTGCCGGTCTATCTGAGCCTACCTATGTTTGGTTATTAAAGAAGCTCTGTTTAAGTTAGTTCGCTTTTGGGTCCTCATTCACTCACCATAACAGAAGAATCCGACCAAGAATGGACCCAGCGACTTCGGATCCTCTCCACTCAGCCGTCGGGATCCAGGGAGCGATGCTAGGCAGACACGAGCAGGAAGTGTCTGCTGCTCGACATGCCGTTGAGACCCTGGCCACCCAAGTCTCCAACCTCACAGAACAGGTTCACCATCTCCGCCTCGATCCACCGGCCACTTCCAGGGCTTTCGAATCTCCGGAGCCCAGAATCAATAACCCGCCGTGTTACTCTGGGGAGCCCACTGAATGCCGCTCGTTCCTCACCCAGTGTGATATTGTGTTTTCTCTCCAGCCCAACACTTACTCCAGGAGCACTGCTCGTGTCGCCTACGTCATATCTCTCCTTATTGGACGGGCTCGTGAGTGGGGCACGGCAATCTGGGAGGCAAGGGCTGAGTGTACTAACCAGTATCAGGACTTTAAGGAGGAGATGATACGGGTTTTTGATCGATCTGTTTTTGGGGAGGAGGCTTCCAGGGCCCTGTCTTCCCTATGTCAAGGCAATCGATCCATAACAGACTACTCTATTGAGTTTTGCACTCTTGCTGTCTCCAGTGGCTGGAACGAGCCGGCCTTGCTCGCTCGTCTTCTGGAGGGTTTCCGCGCAGAGGTAAAGGATGAGATTCTCTCCCGGGAGGTTCCTTCCAGCGTGGATTCCTTGATTGAACTCGCTATTCGCATTGAGCGACGGGTTGATCTTCGTCACCGAGCTCGTGGAAAGGAGCTCGCGCTCTCCGTCGCCTCCCTCTCCGCATCACTACCATCTTCCTCTGCCGGCTCGGGTGCTGAGCCCATGCAGCTGGGAGGTATCCGCATCTCGACTAAGGAGAGGGAACGGAGAATCACCAACCGCCTCTGTCTCTATTGCGGTTCCGCTGGTCATTTTGTCACTTCATGTCCAGTAAAAGGCCAGAGCTCGTCAGTAAGCGGAGGGCTACTGGTGAGCGCTACTACTCCTGTCTCTCCTTCAAGATCCTGCACTACCTTGTCGGTCCATCTACGCTGGACCGGTTCGTCAGCTTCCTGCAGTGCCTTAATAGACTCTGGGGCGGAGGGCTGTTTTATGGACGAGACCTGGGCTCGGGAACATGACATTCCTCTCAGACAGTTAAAGGAGCCCACGGCCTTGTTCGCCCTGGATGGTAGTCCTCTCCCCAGGATTCAGCGTGAGACGCTACCTTTAACCCTCACTGTTTCTGGTAATCATAGTGAAACCATTTCTTTTTTAATTTTTCGTTCACCTTTTACACCTGTTGTTTTGGGCCATCCCTGGCTAGTTTGTCATAATCCTTCCATTAATTGGTCTAGTAATTCTATCCTCTCCTGGAACGTCTCTTGTCATGTGAAATGTTTAATGTCTGCTATCCCTCCTGTTTCCTCTGTCTCTTCTTCACAGGAGGAGCCTGGTGATTTGACAGGGGTGCCGGAGGAATATCACGATCTGCGCACGGTGTTCAGTCGGTCCAGGGCCACCTCTCTTCCTCCACACCGGTCGTATGATTGTAGTATTGATCTCCTTCCGGGAACCACCCCCCCCCCCCCGGGGTAGACTATACTCTCTGTCGGCTCCCGAACGTAAGGCTCTCGAAGATTATTTGTCTGTAGCTCTTGACGCCGGTACCATAGTCCCCTCCTCCTCTCCCGCCGGAGCGGGGTTTTTTTTTGTCAAGAAGAAGGACGGGTCTCTGCGCCCCTGCATAGATTATCGAGGGCTGAATGACATAACAGTGAAGAATCGTTATCCGCTTCCTCTTATGTCTTCAGCCTTCGAGATCCTGCAGGGAGCCAGGTTTTTCACTAAGTTGGACCTTCGTAACGCTTACCATCTCGTGCGCATCAGGGAGGGGGACGAGTGGAAGACGGCGTTTAACACTCCGTTAGGGCACTTTGAATACCGGGTTCTTCCTTTCGGCCTCGCTAACGCTCCAGCTGTCTTTCAGGCATTAGTCAATGATGTCCTGAGAGACATGCTGAACATCTTTGTTTTCGTTTACCTTGACGATATCCTGATTTTTTCACCGTCACTCCAGATTCATGTTCAGCACGTTCGACGTGTCCTCCAGCGCCTTTTAGAGAATTGTCTTTTTGTGAAGGCTGAGAAGTGCACTTTTCATGCCTCCTCCGTCACATTTCTCGGTTCTGTTATTTCCGCTGAAGGCATTAAGATGGATCCCGCTAAGGTCCAAGCTGTCATTGATTGGCCCGTCCCTAAGTCACGCGTCGAGCTGCAGCGCTTTCTCGGCTTCGCAAACTTCTATCGTCGTTTCATCCGTAATTTCGGTCAGGTGGCAGCTCCTCTCACAGCCCTTACTTCTGTCAAGACGTGCTTTAAGTGGTCCGTTTCCGCCCAGGGAGCTTTTGATCTCCTCAAGAATCGTTTTACATCCGCTCCTATCCTTGTTACACCTGACGTCTCTAGACAGTTCGTTGTCGAGGTTGACGCGTCAGAGGTGGGCGTGGGAGCCATCCTTTCTCAGCGCTCCCTCTCTGACGACAAGGTCCACCCATGCGCGTATTTTTCTCATCGCCTGTCGCCGTCGGAACGTAACTATGATGTGGGTAACCGCGAACTGCTCGCCATCCGGTTAGCCCTAGGCGAATGGCGACAGTGGTTGGAGGGGGCGACCGTTCCTTTTGTCGTTTGGACTGACCATAGGAACCTTGAGTACATCCGTTCTGCCAAACGACTTAATGCGCGTCAGGCGCGTTGGGCGCTGTTTTTCGCTCGTTTCGAGTTCGTGATTTCTTATCGTCCGGGCTCTAAGAACACCAAGCCTGATGCTTTGTCTCGTCTCTTCAGTTCTTCAGTAGCCTCCACTGACCCCGAGGGGATTCTCCCTGAGGGGCGTGTTGTCGGGTTGACTGTCTGGGGAATTGAGAGGCAGGTAAAACAAGCGCTCACTCACACTCCGTCGCCGCGCGCTTGTCCTAGGAACCTTCTTTTCGTTCCCGTTCCTACTCGTCTGGCCGTTCTTCAGTGGGCTCACTCTGCCAAGTTAGCCGGCCACCCTGGCGTTCGGGGTACGCTTGCTTCCATTCGCCAGCGTTTTTGGTGGCCCACCCGGGAGCATGACACGCGTCGTTTCGTGGCTGCTTGTTCGGTCTGCGCGCAGACTAAGTCCGGTAACTCTCCTCCTGCCGGCCGTCTCAGGCCGCTTCCTATTCCCTCTCGACCGTGGTCTCACATCGCCTTAGATTTTGTCACCGGACTGCCTTCGTCAGCGGGGAAGACTGTTATTCTTACGGTTGTCGATAGGTTCTCTAAGGCGGCTCATTTCATTCCCCTTGCTAAGCTTCCTTCTGCTAAAGAGACGGCACAAATCATCATCGAGAATGTTTTCAGAATTCATGGCCTTCCGTCAGACGTCGTTTCGGACAGAGGTCCGCAATTCACGTCTCAATTTTGGAGGGAGTTTTGCCGTTTGATTGGGGCTTCCGTCAGTCTCTCTTCCGGCTTTCACCCCCAGTCTAACAGTCAAGCAGAACGGGCCAATCAGACTATTGGTCGCATCTTACGCAGTCTTTCTTTTCGTAACCCTGCGTCTTGGTCAGAACAGCTCCCCTGGGCAGAATACGCCCACAACTCGCTTCCTTCGTCTGCGACCGGGCTATCTCCTTTTCAGAGTAGCCTCGGGTACCAGCCTCCGCTGTTCTCATCTCAGTTCGCCGAGTCCAGCGTCCCCTCCGCTCAGGCTTTTGTCCAACGTTGCGAGCGCACCTGGAAGAGGGTCAGGTCTGCACTTTGCCGTTATAGGACGCAGACTGTGAGGGCTGCTAATAAGCGTAGAATTAAGAGTCCTAGATATTGTCGCGGTCAGAGAGTTTGGCTCTCCACTCAGAACCTTCCCCTTAAGACGGCTTCTCGCAAGTTGACCCCGCGGTTCATTGGTCCGTTCCGTATTTCTCGGGTCATTAATCCTGTCGCAGTTCGACTTCTTCTTCCGCGATACCTTCGTCGCGTCCACCCGGTCTTCCATGTCTCCTGCATCAAGCCCGTCCTTCGCGCCCCCGCTCGTCTTCCCCCCCCCCCCCCATCCTTGTCGAGGGCGCACCCATCTACAGGGTCCGTAAAATTTTGGACATGCGTCCTCGGGGCCGTGGTCACCAGTACCTCGTAGATTGGGAGGGGTACGGTCCTGAGGAGAGGAGTTGGGTTCCCTCTCGGGACGTGCTGGACCGTGCGCTGATCGAGGATTTCCTCCGTTGCCGCCAGGTTTCCTCCTCGAGTGCGCCAGGAGGCGCTCGGTGAGTGGGGGGGTACTGTCATGTACTGTCATGTTGTGTCTTGTCTCTGTCCTTTCCCTTCACCCTGTCTCCCTCTGCTGGTCGTTGTTAGGTTACCTTTTCTCCCCCGCTTTCCCCCAGCTGTTCCTTGTCTCCTCTGACTACCCATTCACCCCGTTTCCCACCTGTTCCCTTTTTCCCTCTGATTAGGTCCCTATATCTCTCTCTGTTTCTGTTCCTGTCCTTGTCGGATTCTTGTTTGTTGTGTTTCATGCCTGAGCCAGACTATCGTCATGTTTGCTGTAACCTTGTCCTGTCCTGTCGGAATCTGCCGGTCTATCTGAGCCTACCTATGTTTGGTTATTAAAGAAGCTCTGTTTAAGTTAGTTCGCTTTTGGGTCCTCATTCACTCACCATAACAGAAATGCTGCTCAGCAAGAAAGTAGCCACTGCTCCAAAACCGCCATAAAAAAACAGACTACGATTTGCAACTGCACATGGGGACAAAGATCGTTCTTTTTGGAGAAATGTCCTCTGGTCTGATGAAACAAAAATAGAACTGTTTGGCCATAATGACCATCATTATGTTTGGAGGAAAAAGGGGGAGGCTTGCAAGCCGAAGAACACCATCCCAACCGTGAAGCACGGGGGTGACAGCATCATGTTGTGGGGGTGCTTTGCTGCAGGAGGGACTGATGCACTTCACAAAATAGATGGCATCATGAGGTAGGAACATTATGTGGATAAATTGAAGCAACATCTCAAGACATCAGTCAGGAAGTTAAAGCTTGTTCGCAAATGGGTCTTCCAAAAGGACAATGACCCCTAGCATACTTCCAAAGTTGTGGCAAAATGGCTTAAGGACAACAAAGTCAAGGTATTGGTGTGGCCAACACAAAGCCCTGACCTCAATCCTATAGAAAATTTGTGGGCAGAACTGAAAAAGTGTGTGCGAGCAAGGAGGCCTACAAACCTGACTCACTTACACCGGCTCTGACAGGAGGAATGGGCCAAAATTCACCCAACTTATTGTGGGAAGCTTGTGGAAGACTACCCGAAACGTTAGACCCAAGTTAAACAATTTAAAGGCAATGCTACCAAGTACTAATTGAGTGTATGTAAACTTCTGACCCACTGGGAATGTGATGAAAGAAATAAAAACTGAAATAAATCATTATTTCTACTAATATTCTGACATTTCACATTCTTAAAATAAAGTGGTGATCCTAACTGACCTAAGACCATTTTTACTAAGATTTAAATGTCAGGAATTGTGAAAAACTGAGTTTAAATGTATTTGGCTAAGGTGAATGTAAACTTCCGACTTCAACTGTATGTAGACCAATCCCCCACCTGCCTGTCCAGTTACAGGTCCTTGTTTTCATACTATCTGCCTGTCACTGTAGAAGGAGGTCTTGGAGGAGGTCTAAGACAACATTGGGACAACAATTGTAAAAAAAAAATGTGTTTGAATGTGTCTGGCCACACTAGTTCCTCTGTAAGTCTTATGTAGGTTTAACACCTAACTGCTTCATCAATATTTAAAAGGTGTTGTTGAAAGCTCTTATCCCATTAGACTCAACACTTAACACTACCAACACAATGATTTTTATAACAGCATGTTGACTGTTTATCATCAAGGACACTAAGTGATGTATATACAGTGCCTTGCGAAAGTATTCGGCCCCCTTGAACTTTGCGACCTTTTGCCACATTTCAGGCTTCAAACATAAAGATATAAAACTGTATTTTTTTGTGAAGAATCAACAAGTGGGACACAATCATGAAGTGGAACGACATTTATTGGATATTTCAAACTTTTTTAACAAATCAAAAACTGAAAAATTGGGCGTGCAAAATGATTTAGCCCCCTTAAGTTAATACTTTGTAGCGCCACCTTTTGCTGCGATTACAGCTGTAAGTCGCTTGGGTATGTCTCTATCAGTTTTGCACATCGAGAGACTGACATTTTTTCCCATTCCTCCTTGCAAAACAGCTCGAGCTCAGTGAGGTTGGATGGAGAGCATTTGTGAACAGCAGTTTTCAGTTCTTTCTATGGACAGAGTCTCCCACCTCAGCTGTAGATCTCTGCAGTTCATCCAGAGTGATCATGGGCCTCTTGGCTGCATCTCTGATCAGTCTTCTCCTTGTATGAGCTGAAAGTTTAGAGGGACGGCCAGGTCTTGGTAGATTTGCAGTGGTCTCATACTCCTTCCATTTCAATATTATCGCTTGCACAGTGCTCCTTGGGATGTTTAAAGCTTGGGAAATCTTTTTGTATCCAAATCCGGCTTTAAACTTCTTCACAACAGTATCTCGGACCTGCCTGGTGTGTTCCTTGTTCTTCATGATGCTCTCTGCGCTTTTAACGGACCTCTGAGACTATCACAGTGCAGGTGCATTTATACGGAGACTTGATTACACACAGGTGGATTGTATTTATCATCATTAGTCATTTAGGTCAACATTGGATCATTCAGAGATCCTCACTGAACTTCTGGAGAGAGTTTGCTGCACTGAAAGTAAAGGGGCTGAATAATTTTGCACGCCCAATTTTTCCGTTTTTGATTTGTTAAAAAAGTTTGAAATATCCAATAAATGTCGTTCCACTTCATGATTGTGTCCCACTTGTTGTTGATTCTTCACAAAAAAATACAGTTTTATATCTTTATATTTGAAGCCTGAGATGTGGCAAAAGGTCGCAAAGTTCAAGGGGGCCGAATACTTTCGCAAGGCACTGTATCTGTATATTCAGTGTCAGAAACCACAGGTGGTTGGTGCCACCTTAGTTGGGGGGCTCATGGTTTCCATGTGTTTGATGTCATTCCATCCACTCCGTTCCAGCAATTATTATGAGCCGTCCTCCCTAAGAAGCCTCCACTATCAGAAAAACTGTATGTTTGCCAATCCTGTCTGTCACAATGTAGATTTATATTTGAGGAACTACTGCCACCTTCTGGATATTCAGTGTACTAATTCATGGGCAAGTGAAAGATTGAATAATGTTGTGTTGATGCATCATTGTACTACTTACTGTACATCACTTCCCTCCGGTGTCTATGTGATGTCTGGGTTAAAACAAGCACCTCATGAATCCCATGTTACAACTGGTGATGTTAAACGGGCTTAGATACATTTGGTTGATTGCTAATGTGTGTATGTTGTAAAATCATTCACTTCCACTTGCGCTCTCTCTCTCTCGCTCTTGCTCTTTCTCTCTTGCTCTCTCTCTCTCTCTCGCTAGTGTCTCTCTATCGCTCTCTCTCTCGATCTCTTTCGCTCTCTCTCTCTCTCTCTCTCTCTCTCGTTACTGGCTCTCTCTCTCACTCTCGCTCTCTTTCTCTCTCCAGGTGGTGGGGATATTTGCTGGCTTCGGTCTGCTCCTACTGGTGGCTTCTCCCTTCCTCCTCCTAGCCACACCCTTTGTTCTGTGCTGCAAATGTAAATGCAGTAAAGGAGATGACGATCCTCTGCCTACCTAACCAACCCTGCCCTGGACACAGGGTCAGGTCAGCTCACCTGACAGACAGGGGCACCAGGCCTGTTGATGGACAGGGTGTTTGGTGTTTGGTTAGTCATCCACTCCTTACAGTGTTTTAATCCCGCACACCGGCCCAGAGGACTCTTAGGGATTGATGGGTTTGTCGCTGGGGCAGCACAGTGCAAGTGGAAGAGGAATATTGACTTTGGGCGGAGCCAGCAAATTGGGTTGTGGGGACACTCTAAACAGTGTAGTTTTGATGTGATGTGTTAAGAAGGACCGGACCTGCAGAGGCGAGGAGGACAGAACCACCAGTCAGTGTTGGGCTGGGTTGGTTGTTGCTTCAGAGGTCAATCTGGGATTGGTGGTTATAGCTCTGTCTATGTGTGTCAGGTTCAAGGTTAAGGTTATTTGTACAACTGTCTTGGTGCTTGTTTGGGGGACTGCAAATATAATGTAGGTATATTTGGAGGGAGCAGCCTTGGCTATCAGCCACGGAATGTGGAAGTGTCTCCTATAAGGGTAGATACTGTGTCCCAAGTGACAACGTATTCCCTATATAATCCACTATTTCTGACCAGGACCCATAAGGCTCTGGTTAAAAGTAGTGCACTATTTAGGGAATATTTACTTACCAACCGGTTCTCCCTCTTCAGCTCTTGAGCTTTGTATAAGAACACAAACAATATCAAGGATCTCATCAGAGAAAACCATTTCAGATTATCCGTTTGTATCATGTAAATCTCTGAGGATTCACAACGTCCCTCAAATATATTTTGAACGTTTTGTTTTCTATTATAGACTTGCTGGGAAAGATTTGTCAGATAAAAGATGAGACTATTGTTCAACATAACCTACAGGATGCATGGCTACTATATGCTTGAGGATGTCATATAATCTCCTCAGATTATAAGGAGTCAACTTTACCACCATCTTGAATTTACTGCCCGTTCTCCCGAAGAAAAATATGTGTAAATGGGCAAACTTCCTTTGCAACTATTTACCATAGAATAATTTGCTAGAATCGAGAGTGAATGGTATAACATTGATCTTTCAGTATTTATATCAACACAGTGGAATAAACAGCATCCCAGATGTAGCAAGCAGGAGTCGATTCCATTTCAGTTAAATCAATTCAGGAAGATAAATGAAATTCCAATTTCAATTTTCCTCATTGCTTCTTTGAGAAATATTTGGAATTGGAATTTCAATTTACTGAATGAAAAGGAATTGACCCCAAACCTGGTCGCAAGTGCTAATGTCCACTGAATAACCCATTCTGTAGCAGCTCAACCTACTTCTGTTATATTTACTAGCAGTGAAACCTCTTTACCCTTTAATGAGTTAAACTAACCATCTTATATTAGACAATGCACTTGAGTTGAGGTAGCCATGGTGCCACAAAATGTCTTTCAAATCTACTTTGATATGAGTGTGATTGATTCACACTCCCTTTTTACCAAAATGCTCTTATTTGATATTGTACAATTCTGAACACTACTGTTATTTATCCTACAATTTGTCACATGTACTACTAGCATTCTCCTGTTACGCTCCACACCAATTATGTTGAGAAAGACTTCATTGCTTGCGTGTTGTATTTTTGTGGATAGAAAAATATCAGAATAGTAGCTTTACTTAAAAGAATTCTGTGACACAATGACAATGGTGTACATTCAGGGTTTAAAAAGTGTACAAGTATTCGATCACATAGTTTTTTGTATATGGATATAATCTCATCCCCAGGTTCAAGCGCTATGACAGAGCGAGAGCCAGCAAGTGGACTAGATTAATATGGATGTATTTCCATGATATGATTTCGAGTTTTTAAATGTACTGCTTAATTGATCATTTCACGGTATTCTGTCACAAAACCTGACCAATTGAGTCAGACTCCAAATATGGGCTCAACACATCTTGGTCCAGTTTTATAGCAGCAATTGGGTCAATACAGCAGGAGACTTATCTGAGAAATGAGGAGGTGTGTGTGTGTTAGGGGGCGGGATCAGGCTAATAGGCTTATTTATAATTGGTGGTCAAGTTTTTGGAGTCAAATGTAGCCAAAATGATCCTTTAAGATCTCTAGGTCAGGACCACTTGTAGTGTGTGTTCACTTCCATTTTAACTTCTTCAGTTTGTTTGTATTTAGGGGGTTTTATGTTTAAAGAATATTGCATTGCACTCAACTAATTATATTTAAACTGTATGAAGAACAGCTTTGTTACTGTAGCATTTCTGCATATGAGTTCTGTTATGTTAAATGGATACTTCGGGATTTTGGCAATGAGGTCCTTCATCTACTTCCCCAGAGTCAGATAAACTCGGGAATAGTATTTTTATGTCTCTGTGTGCAGTTTGAAGGATGTTGCTATCTAGCGCTAGCGCAATTGCTAACTAGCCTTAACACCATGCATGCTAGCAGATACCATAGACTTCCAGCCATTGCGCTAACGCTAGTTAGCATTGCCAAAATCCCCAAATATCCATTTAAGTTCTTGTTCAGATGTTTACATACTGTACATTTGTTTGTAACACCACATACTTTAAATAAAAAGCACAGTTAGCTTGTTCTGGTAGCAGGTATTCTTGGTTATGTGCTTTGATGGAATCAAATTAAATGGAATCAAATTAAATCAAATTTTACCTGTCACTTGCCGAATGCAACATGTGTTGACTTTACTGTGAAATGCTTATTTACGAGCCATTTCCCAACAATGCAGAGTTTTAAAAAAGAATATTAAATTGCTAAATAAAAAAGGTAAATAGTAATAAAATAACATTAACAAGGTTATATACAAGGAGTACCGGTAATGAGTCAATGTGCAGGGGTACCAGGTATAATATGTAGGTAGGGGTGAAAGTGACTAGTCAATCAGGATATAATATAAACAGAATAGCAGGGGGAGTATATGGGCCTCCTTTCAGACACTGTGGATGGTACCAGAAATAATTGTAAAGTAACAAATATGTGTTAAAGATTCTCGAGTCAGAGGAACAGAAAAATGCAGCAATAAAGAATCAAGCACATCATCAATCAATTTGTTATACATCAATCTTGTGCAAGGCGTCTTGCACATCACTAGTAGAAAGTTGTTGAAATGAAAAGAAAGAACTGCAGAGGGAAAGGAAGATCAGATGTTTCGATGCAGTACTCTGTACTATCATCTATAGAGTGGAGTAGGACAATATACAGTGGGACTACAAGTAATGTACAGTTAGACTATATTAGTCACACGTTATGGTAACATAGATGTTTTAATACATGCTTTATGAAAACCACAATGTCACCACTCTAATAAGTAAACTATTACTGTTTATCCCTGAGAAATAACCACATTGAAAACTCAGTACACAGACATACCGCCATCCTCTGCCCCTCTACAGTTAATCATTTGAAGAGCAGACCTAACACACTCTGGACCTCTTGACACGAACAGGCTCCCCCAGCCCAAGACGGGGTGGTGGGACCTCAACATCTGCTGTGTGTGGTCTAATCCGAGCATCTAGTTCTGTGTCCCTGGACCACGCATGGTCTGGCACGGGGACCCGCAGGGGCAGGTGGGCAGCTGCCTCCCACGGCAACAGTTCAACACCAAACCTAATCAATTCATGTGCTTCTCCACCAACTACCTCGGCCATCTGTCCGGACCTGAACTACACACCACACAGGAACACAGCAGCGCTACGATGTTCACTCCGGTGCACACAGAACGACAGAACTCATGATCAGAGGCTAGATCCCATGTTGTTATCTAACTAGAGATGTTGAAGACAAAGGAGGTACAAAGGAGTGGTGTGTTTACTGCCTCTTGGTTTCAATCTACTGAGTGAAATATTGAGGGTGGAAGTTGGGACTAGGGAGCTGAAATACTGTTTTACAGCCACAAGAGGGCATCCTTAGTTTGGATTTCGTTATGTAACCACTGCATCTAACAATGTGCCCAATTGCTCACATGGTACATTGGCTTTGTGACTGTATAACGTTTATTGTTTACTTTCTGTTTATTGTAACGTTTATTGTTTACTTTCTCTCCCTTTAATTATTTCATCCATGTGCAGAATATCCTCCAACCAAAACCTTCACACCATTCACAGCAGAACAGCAGGAGTGAGCAGAGAGCTGGAACTGAGGGCCTTCATATCCCCAGGTGAGCTGTGGGAGCCTCTGGTCAGCTTACCATTACAACCCTCCCTGGCTTGACTGTCATAGACTCTGACAAGCACATGTGCGAGAGGGAGGGGGGGGGGGGTTACAAAGTGAACATGGATCAAAGCAGAGCATTTTATCTCCATTACGGAGCCCCTCACTACATTTTGTATTCTGCCAATCTGTTGAACCAGCCGGATTAGAAAACCTGGGTGGGCAGAGATGGAGGCAGTGTTTGGTTTTAAGGAACAAATAGCTGGGACAGAATGATACCTACTAAACAACACTAAACACATACTAACCTGTAATAAACACATACTAAACAACACTAAACGCATACTAAACAATACTAAACTATAATAAACACATACTAAACAACACTAACCACATGCTAAACAACACTAAACACATACTAAACACATACTTAACAACACTAAATGCATACTACACAATACTAAACACATACTAAACAACACTAAACAACACTAAGCACATACTAAACAACACTAAACAACACTAAACACATACTAAAAACATACTAAACAACACTAAACACATACTAAACAACACTAAACAACACTAAACACATACTAAACAACACTAAACACATACTAACAACACTAAATACATACTACACACATACTAAACACATACTAAACAACACTGAACACATACTAACAACACTAAACACATACTACACACATACTAAACACATACTAAACAACACTAAACACATACTAAACAATATTAAACAACACTAAACACATACTAAACAACACTAAGCACATTCTAAACACATAATAAACACATACTAAACAACCCTAAACAACACTAAACACATACTAAACACATACTTAACAACACTAAATGCATACTACACAATACTAAACACATACTAAACAACACTAAACACATACTAAACAACACTAAACAACACTAAACACATACTAAACAACACAAAACACATACTAAACACATACTAAACAACACTAAACACATACTAAACAATATTAAACAACACTAAACACATACTAAACAACACTAAGCACATTCTAAACACATAATAAACACATACTAAACAACCCTAAACAACACTAAACACATACTTAACACATACTAAACAACACTAAACTCATACTTAACACATACTAAACAACACTAAACACATACTTAACACATACTAAACAACACTAAACACATACTAAACAACCCTAAACAACACTAAACACATACTTAACACATACTAAACACCACTAAACATATACTAAACACATACTTAACACATACTAAACAACACTAAATACATACTAAGCAACACTAAACAACACTAAACACATACTAAACAACACTAAACAACACTTAACACATACTAAACAACACTAAACATATACTAAACACATACTAAACAACACTAAATACATACTAAACAACACTAAACACATACTAAACAACACTAAACACATACTAAAAAGCACTAAACACATACTAAAAACATACTAAACAACACTAAACACATACTTAACACATACTTAACACGTACTAAAAAATACTAAACACATACTAAACACATACTAAACAACACTAAATGCATACTACACAACACTAAACACATTCTAAACAACATTAAACACATACTAAACAACACTAAACACATACTAAACACATACTAAACAACACTAAACAACACTAAACACATAATAAACAATATTAAACAACACTAAACACATACTAAACAACACTAAACACATACTAAACACACACTTAACACATACTAAACAACACTAAATGCATACTACACAACACTAAACACATACTAAACAACACTAAACACATACTAAACAACACTAAACACATACTAAACACATACTAAACACATACTAAACAACACTAAACACATACTACACAATACTAAACACATACTAAACAACACTAAACACATACTAAACAACACTAAGCACATTCTAAACACATAATAAACACATACTAAACAACCCTAAACAACACTAAACACATACTTAACACATACTAAACAACACTAGACACATACTAAACACATACTTAACACATACTAAACACCACTAAACATATACTAAACACATACTTAACACATACTAAACAACACTAAACAACACTAAACACACACTTAACACATACTAAACAACACTAAACACATACTAAAGTCTACCCCTAGACTCTCCTAGTCTACCCTTAGTCTCCCCTAGTCTCTCCCAGTCTGCCCCTAGACTCTCCCAGTCTGCCCCTAGACTCTGCTAGTCTACCCTTAGTCTCCCCTAGTCTCTCCCAGTCTGCCCCTAGACTCTCCCAGTCTGCCCCTAGACTCTCCTAGTCTACCCTTAGTCTCCCCTAGTCTCTCCCAGTCTGCCCCTAGACTCTCCTAGTCTACCCCTAGTCTCTCCCAGTCTGCCCCTAGACTCTCCTAGTCTACCCTTAGTCTCCCCTAGTCTCTCCCAGTCTCCCCCTAGTCTCTCCCAGTCTCCCCCTAGACTCTCCCAGTCTACCCCTAGTCTCTCCCAGTCTCCCCCTAGACTCTCCTAGCCTCCCCCGTCTTCCCCTAGTCTCCGCTAGTCTCCCCCTTGTCTCTCCAGTCTGTCCCTAGTCTCTCCTAGTCTCCCTCTAGTCTCCCCCAGTCTCTCCCATCCTCCCCAGTCTCCCCCATTCTCCCCCTAGTTTTCGCCAGCCTCCCCCAGTCTCCCCCAGACTCTACCTGCCTGCCCCTAGCTTCACCCAGCCTCCCCCAGTCTCCCCAGTCTCTACCTGCCTGCCCCTAGCTTTACCCAGCCTCCCCCAGTCACCCGTCTCTACCTGCCTGCCCCTATCTTCCCCCAGCCTCCCCCAGTCTCCCCCAGCCTCTACCTGCCTGCCCCTAGCTTCACCTAGCCTCTCCCAATCTCCCCAGTCTCTACCTGCCTGCCCCTATCTTTACCCAGCCTCCCCCAGTCTCCCCAGTCTCTACCTGCCTGCCCCTAGCTTCCCCCAGCCTCCCCCAGTCTCCCCCAGTCTCTACCTGCCTGCCTCTAGCTTCCTCATGCCTCCCCCAGTCTCCCCAGTCTCTACCTGCCTGCCCCTAGCTTCCCCCAGCCTCCCCCAGTCTCCCTCAGCCTCTACCTGCCTGCCCCTAGCTTCCCCCAGCCTCCCCCAGTCTCCCCCAGCCTCTATCTGCCTGCCCCTAGTTTCACCCAGCCTCCCCCAGTCTCCCCCAGACTCTACCTGCCTGCCCCTAGCTTCCCCCAGCCTACCCCAGTCTTCCCCAGTCTACCCCAGTCTCTACCTGCCTGCCCCTAGCTTCACCCAGCCTCCCCCAGTCTCTACCTGCCTGCCCCTAGCTTCACCCAGCCTCCCCCAGTCTCCCCCAGTCTCTACCTGCCTGCCCCTAGCTTCCCCCAGCCTCCCCCAGTCTCACCCAGTCTCTACCTGCCTGCCCCTAGCTTCCCCCAGCCTCCCCCAGTCTCTCCCAGTCTGCCCCTAGACTCTCCTAGTCTCCCCCTAGACTCCTCTAGTCTACCCCTAGTCTCTCCCAGTCTCCCCCTAGACTCTCCTAGCCTCCCCCGTCTTCCCCTAGTCTCCCCTAGTCTCTCCCCCAAGTCTCCCCCTAGTCTCTCCCAGTCTCCCCCTAGACTCCTCTAGTCTACCCCTAGTCTCTCCCAGTCTCCCCCTAGACTCTCCTAGCCTCCCCCGTCTTCCCCTAGTCTCCCCTAGTCTCCCCCTTGTCTCTCCCAGTCTGTCCCTAGTCTCTCCAAGTCTCCCTCTAGTCTCTCCCAGTCTCCTCTAATCTCCCCCAGTCTCTCCCATCCTCCCCAGTCTCCCCCATTCTCCCCCTAGTTTTCACCAGCCTCCCCCAGTCTCCCCCAGACTCTACCTGCCTGCCCCTAGCTTCACCCAGCCTCCCCCAGTCTCCCCAGTCTCTACCTGCCTGCCCCTAGCTTTAACCAGCCCCCCCCCAGTCTCCCCAGTCTCTACCTGCCTGCCCCTATCTTCCCCCAGCCTCCCCCAGGCTCCCCCAGCCTCTACCTGCCTGCCCCTAGCTTCACCTAGCCTCCCCCAATCTCCCCAGTCTCTACCTGCCTGCCCCTATCTTTACCCAGCCTCCCCCAGTCTCCCCAGTCTCTACCTGCCTGCCCCTAGCTTCCCCATGCCTCCCCCAGTCTCCCCCAGCCTCTACCTGCCTGCCCCTAGCTTTACCCAGCCTCCCCCAATCTCCCCAGTCTCTACCTGCCTGCCCCTAGCTTCCCCCAGCCTCTACCTGCCTGCCCCTAGTTTCACCCAGCCTCCCCCAATCTCCCCCAGCCTCTACCTGCCTGCCCCTAGCTTCCCCCAGTCTCCCCCAGTCTCCCCCAGTCTACGCCAGTCTCTACCTGCCTGCCCCTAGCTTCACCCAGCCTACCCCAGTCTCTACCTGCCTGCCCCTAGCTTCACCCAGCCTCCCCCAGTCTCCCCCAGTCTCTACATGCCTGCCCCTAGCTTCCCCCAGCCTCCCCCAGTCTCCCCCAGTCTCTACCTGCCTACCCCTAGCTTCACCTAGCCTCCCCCAGTCTCTACCTGCCTGCCCCTAGCTTCACCCAGCCTCCCCCAGTCTCCCCCAGTCTCTACCTGCCTGCCCCTAGCTTCACCCAGCCTCTGCCAGCCACCCCCCTGGCAGATGGTACCAGGCTGAGGGTGCTTCTCTTAACCGTAATTACCAGCCAGGCTCCAGATGGAGCCATGCAGCCTCACTGGTCCCTTCATCCGCCATCCTCCCCTCCTTATCTCTTTTTTCCCTCTTTCCGTCATCCCCTCTGCCCATCGCGGGCCTATTTGTGCTGCACCGTGCCTTCCAGCCCACACTGTATGCTTCTATGCACACTGGCTACAGTATGGCCCCCAACTAATACTTATTCTTGACCGTTGAATATTGTGTAAATATTTCACATCCACCACACTATTCACTTGGATTTTCCTTCAAAAAACACGATGGCTCTTTTCATTTATTTACAAAGCAATGGCAAATGGGAAATGTTTTAGACGGGTATGACTCTATCCCTACTTGAGCAGCAGCTAACATGAAAGAGTTGGGTTCCTGAGTCCAGCTGTCTCTCTATCTCCTCTGTCTGAATGCCATGCAGGCTGGTGGCTGGTGCCACTGTGACATTCACAGATGGGGACTCAGAAGAGACAGAGGAGAGAGAGAGATGCGCTTCTCATCTCTGATGCTGTCTGCTTCAGAGTAACAGAACTGCACAGAACACGGAACACAGAACACGGAACACAGAACACAGAACACAGAACACAGAACACAGAACACGGAACACAGACACAGTGAAGAGCTGAGTATCAAAGACAAAACACCCCATCAATCTGTCAGAGTCAGAGCGAGGAAGTGACATAATGTAATGTGCAGAATAAAAGTACTTCATTAAAAGTTTTTTTTAAAGATTTGTGTCAAGTAAAAATAATTTGATATGCACCTGTAAAAAATGTATGTTTGTTTGTCACCAACATCTTCAATACTTTGAGATACGCAACAATAGGCCTATTCTTACTGTAGACTAGTTCCAAAATACAAACTGCTCATGATAAATGAAATTACTCAACATTTGACTTATTTCCTCCTTAACTCTTGCTGCTCTACATAGCAATAACAGATTCAGGTAACAGCAATAGACTGAAGGGGTTGGAGTGGGGGAGTACATGGGTGAGGGGGCGGTGGCCGGGGTGATGGTAGAGGTGACCTTGTTACCATTTCAGGCTGAATTGGCCTGGCTGGTAGGGCTCATACAGCAGCAGGAGGGTTGTGTCCGTGGGGAAAGGCAGACAGATGCTGTCTCTCTCTCTCGCTCCCTGTGGGTGAGATGCACGGTGGAGAATCTGGCCTGAGCAGCTGCCACCCTAATGATGAGCCCTGCTTCTTCTTTACAACCTACACTCAACTACTCAATGCTATGCTACATTCGCTGCACTACATTGCACTACATAACATTACACTACACTACACTACACTACATTATGCTACATTACACTACACTACATTACACTACAGTACACTACATTAGGCTACACTACATTACACTACACTACATTACACTACAGTACACTACATTAGGCTACACTACATTACGCTACAATCCATTAGTGTACACTACATTAGGCTACACTACATTACGCTGCACTGCACTAGATTAGATTACACTACATTAGGCTACATTACATTACGCTACACTACATTAGGCTTCACTACATTATGTTCCACTACATTATGTTCCACTACACTACACTACATTACACTACATTACACTACAGTACACTACATTAGGCTACACTACATTACGCTACACTCCATTAGTGTACACTACATTAGGCTACACTACATTACGCTGCACTGTACTAGATTAGATTACACTAAATTAGGCTACATTACATTAGGTTATACTACATTAGGCTACACTACATTACGCTGCACTAGATTAGATTACACTAAATTAGGCTACATTACATTAGGTTACACTACATTAGGCTACACTACATTACGCTGCACTGCACTAGATTAGATTACACTACATTAGGCTACATTACATTAGGTTACACTACATTAGGCTACACTACATTACGCTGCACTGCACTAGATTAGATTACACTACATTAGGCTACATTACATTACGCTACACTACATTAGGCTTCACTACATTATGTTCCACTACATTATGTTCCACTACACTACACTACATTACACTACATTACACTACAGTACACTACATTAGGCTACACTACATTACGCTACACTCCATTAGTGTACACTACATTAGGCTACATTACATTAGGTTACACTACACTACATTACACTACAGTACACTACATTAGGCTACACTACATTATGTTCCACTACATTATGTTCCACTACATTATGTTCCACTACATTATGTTCCACTACATTATGTTCCACTACACTACACTATATTACACTACAGTACACTACATTAGGCTACATTACATTACGCTGCACTGCACTAGATTAGATTACACTAAATTAGGCTACATTACATTAGGTTACACTACATTATGTTCCACTACATTATGTTCCACTACACTACACTATATTACACTACAGTACACTACATTAGGCTACACTACATTACGCTACACTCCATTAGTGTACACTACATTAGGCTACACTACATTACGCTGCACTGCACTAGATTAGATTACACTACATTAGGCTACATTACATTACGCTACACTACATTAGGCTTCACTACATTATGTTCCACTACATTATGTTCCACTACACTACACTACATTACACTACATTACACTACAGTACACTACATTAGGCTACATTACATTACGCTACACTACATTAGGCTTCACTACATTATGTTCCACTACATTATGTTCCACTACACTACACTACATTACGCTACACTCCATTAGTGTACACTACATTAGGCTACACTACATTACGCTGCACTGTACTAGATTAGATTACACTAAATTAGGCTACATTACATTAGGTTACACTACATTAGGCTACGCTACATTACGCTGCACTAGATTAGATTACACTACATTAGGCTACATTACATTAGGTTACACTACATTAGGCTACATTACATTAGGTTACACTACATTAGGCTACACTACATTACGCTGCACTGCACTAGATTAGATTACACTACATTAGGCTACATTACATTAGGTTACACTACATTAGGCTACACTACATTACGCTGCACTGCACTAGATTAGATTACACTACATTAGGCTTCACTACATTATGTTCCACTACATTATGTTCCACTACACTACACTACATTACACTACATTACACTACAGTACACTACATTAGGCTACACTACATTACGCTACACTCCATTAGTGTACACTACATTAGGCTACATTACATTAGGTTACACTACACTACATTACACTACAGTACACTACATTAGGCTACACTACATTATGTTCCACTACATTATGTTCCACTACATTAGGCTTCACTACATTATGTTCCACTACATTATGTTCCACTACACTACACTACATTACACTATATTACACTACAGTACACTACATTAGGCTTCACTACATTATGTTCCACTACATTATGTTCCACTACACTACACTATATTACACTACAGTACACTACATTAGGCTACACTACATTAGGCTACATTACATTACGCTGCACTGCACTAGATTAGATTACACTAAATTAGGCTACATTACATTAGGTTACACTACATTATGTTCCACTACATTATGTTCCACTACATTATGTTCCACTACACTACACTACATTACACTACAGTACACTACATTAGGCTACACTACATTATGTTCCACTACATTATGTTCCACTACACTACACTACATTACACTACAGTACACTACATTAGGCTACACTACATTACATTAATGTACACTACATTAGGCTACACTACATTACTCTGCACTGCACTAGATTAGATTACACTACATTATGCTACACTACATTAGGTTCCACTGCACTACACTATATTACACTACAGTACACTACATTAGGCTACACTACATTACGCTACACTCCATTAGTGTACACTACATTAGGCTACACTACATTACGCTGCACTGCACTAGATTAGATTACACTACATTAGGTTACACTACATTAGGTTACACTACATTAGGTTACACTACATTATGTTCCACTACATTATGTTCCACTACACTACACTACATTACACTATATTACACTACAGTACACTACATTAGGCTACACTACATTATGTTCCACTACATTATGTTCCACTACACTACACTACATTACACTATATTACACTACATTAGGCTACATTACATTATGTTCCACTACATTATGTTCCACTACACTACACTACACTATATTACACTACAGTACACTACATTAGGCTACACTACATTACGCTACACTCCATTAGTTTACACTACAATAGGTTACACTACATTATGCTACACTACATTAGATTACACTACATTAGGTTACACTACATTAGGTTACACTACATACGCTACACTACATTAGGTTACACTACATTACGCTATACTACATGAGGTTACACTACATTAGGTTACACTACATTACGCAACACTACATTAGGCTTCACTATATTAGGCTTCACTACATTAGGCTTCACTATATTAGGCTTCACTACATTAGGTTACACTACATTACGCAACACTACATTAGGCTTCACTTCATTATGCTACACTACATTAGGTTACACTACATTAGGTTACACTACATTAGGCTACACTACATTACGCTACACGATATTACTCTACACTACATTCGGTTACACTACATTAGGTCACACTACATTAGGCTACATTACATTAGGTTACACTACATTAGGCTACATTACATTAGGTTACACTACATTAGGTTACATTAGGCTACACTACATTAGGTTACACTACATTAGGCTACATTACATTAGGTTACACTACATTAGGTTACACTACATTAGGTTACACTACATTAGGTTACACTACATTAGGCTACATTACATTAGGTGACACTACATTAGGTTACACTACATTAGGCTACATTACATTAGGTTACACTACATTAGGCTACACTACATTAGGCTACATTACATTAGGTTACACTACATTAGGTTACACTACATTAGGTTACACTACATTAGGTTACACTACATTAGGTTACACTACATTAGGCTACATTACATTAGGTTACACTACATTAGGCTACATTACATTAGGTTACATTACGCTACACTACATTACGCTACACTACATTAGGTTACACTACATTAGGCTACATTACATTAGGCTACATTACATTAGGTTACACTACATTAGGCTACATTACATTAGGTTACACTACATTAGGTTACACTACATTAGGTTACACTACATTAGGTTACACTACATTAGGCTACACTACATTAGGCTACATTACATTAGGCTACACTACATTAGGTTACATTACATTAGGCTACACTACATTAGGTTACATTACGCTACACTACATTACGCTACACTACATTACGCTACACTACATTACGCTACACTACATTAGGTTACACTACATTAGGTTACACTACATTAGGCTACATTACATTAGGTTACACTACATTAGGCTACATTACATTAGGCACTACACTACATTACATTAGGCACTACACTACATTAGGTTACATTACGCTACACTACATTACGCTACACTACATTAGGTTACACTACATTACGCTACATTACATTAGGTTACACTTTGCTACGCTACGTTACAGTACACTACTCATACATGTACATCATATTTTTATTTAATTAAATTAAACTTTATTTTAACAGGGAGTCATACTGAGACCAAGGTCTCTTTTACAGATGAGCCCTGATTTATATTAAATACAGAAAATACACACATCAATATAAACACAAAATGCAAGAAGAAAGAAAAACAGGTTCATAAAAAACGAACATATTCACCAGTAATACGGTCCTCAATCAGTTTTCTGAATTGCCCTAGAGGCACCAAAACGAACATATTCACCAGTAATACGGTCCTCAATCAGTTTTCTGAATTGCCCTAGAGGCACCAAAACGAACATATTCACCAGTAATACGGTCCTCAATCAGTTTTCTGAATTGCCCTAGAGGCACCAAAACGAACATATTCACCAGTAATACGGTCCTCAATCAGTTTTCTGAATTGCCCTAGAGGCACCAGAACATCACATTTAAGAACATTTTGAAATTTGTTCCACAAAGAAGGTGTAAAAAAAACTTAACGCTGATTTACCTAACTGGGTAGAGACCAACGCTGATTTACCTAACTGGGTAGAGACCAACGCTGATTTACCTAACTGGGTAGAGACCAACGCTGATTTACCTAACTGGGTAGAGACCAACGCTGATTTACCTAACTGGGTAGAGACCAACGCTGATTTACCTAACTGGGTAGAGACCAACGCTGATTTACCTAACTGGGTAGAGACCAACGCTGATTTACCTAACTGGGTAGAGACCAACGCTGATTTACCTAACTGGGTAGAGACCAACGCTGATTTACCTAACTGGGTAGAGACCAACGCTGATTTACCTAACTGGGTAGAGACCAACGCTGATTTACCTAACTGGGTAGAGACCAACGCTGATTTACCTAACTGGGTAGAGACCATCACTGATTTACCTAACTGGGTAGAGACCAACGCTGATTTACCTAACTGGGTAGAGACCAACGCTGATTTACCTAACTGGGTAGAGACTAACGCTGATTTACCTAACTGGGTAGAGACTAACGCTGATTTACCTAACTGGGTAGAGACTAACGCTGATTTACCTAACTGGGTAGAGACCAACGCTGATTTACCTAACTGGGTAGAGACCAACGCTGATTTACCTAACTGGGTAGAGACTAACGCTGATTTACCTAACTGGGTAGAGACCAACGCTGATTTACCTAACTGGGTAGAGACCAACGCTGATTTACCTAACTGGGTAGAGACCAACGCTGATTTACCTAACTGGGTAGAGACCAACGCTGATTTACCTAACTGGGTAGAGACCAACGCTGATTTACCTAACTGGGTAGAGACCAACGCTGATTTACCTAACTGGGTAGAGACCAACGCTGATTTACCTAACTGGGTAGAGACCAACGCTGATTTACCTAACTGGGTAGAGACCAACGCTGATTTACCTAACTGGGTAGAGACCAACGCTGATTTACCTAACTGGGTAGAGACCAACGCTGATTTACCTAACTGGGTAGAGACCAACGCTGATTTACCTAACTGGGTAGAGACCAACGCTGATTTACCTAACTGGGTAGAGACCAACGCTGATTTACCTAACTGCGTAGAGACCACTGGAATTTCCAGAGTTAATCATCCCTAAGACCGGGGGACGGTGACTAATATGTCTTAAGTTTGCAAAAGATGTTAGGTACAGTGGAAATTTTTGCAAAAGGGCTTTAGAAATGAAAATATAGCAGCCAACCAACTTTCTGGTAGAGAATGCAATGATGAGCACTAAAATAGTGGTCCGTAATAAAGAGTTATGCGTTATGATAAACTGCATCTAACAGCTTTCATGAAGTGGCAGTTGCTAAAGACACAAATCTTTACACCACACAGAAAACTCCTCTCTAACAACTTCAATGAGACACGCCACGCACATCAACAGCCTCCATGGCAAAGCAGTGTTTCTGGTTATACAGTGACAAGTCATACTTTTTCAGGTCCTGGTCTTATGTCCTACTCACTTCATCCTGGTCGTATGCAGGAGTAGGATTTAGTTTCATGTACAGTGCCTTGCGAAAGTATTCGGCCCCCTTGAACTTTGCGACCTTTTGCCACATTTCAGGCTTCAAACATAAAGATATAAAACTGTATTTTTTTGTGAAGAATCAACAACAAGTGGGACACAATCATGAAGTGGAACGACATTTATTGGATATTTCAAACTTTTTTAACAAATCAAAAACTGATAAATTGGGCATGCAAAATTATTCAGCCCCCTTAAGTTAATACTTTTTTAATACTACCTTTTGCTGCGATTACAGTTGTAGGTCGCTTGGGGTATGTCTCTATCAGTTTTGCACATCGAGAGACTGACATTTTTTCCCATTCCACCTTGCAAAACAGCTCGAGCTCAGTGAGGTTGGATGGAGAGCATTTGTGAACAGCAGTTTTCAGTTCTTTCCACAGATTCTCGATTGGATTCAGGTCTGGACTTTGACTTGGCCATTCTAACACCTGGATATGTTTATTTTTGAACCATTCCATTGTAGATTTTGCTTTATGTTTTGGATCATTGTCTTGTTGGAAGACAAATCTCCGTCCCAGTCTCAGGTCTTTTGCAGACTCCATCAGGTTTTCTTCCAGAATGGTCCTGTATTTGGCTCCATCCATCTTCCCATCAATTTTAACCATCTTCCCTGTCCCTGCTGAAGAAAAGCAGGCCCAAACCATGATGCTGCCACCACCATGTTTGACAGTGGGGATGGTGTGTTCAGCTGTGTTGCTTTTACGCCAAACATAACGTTTTGCATTGTTGCCAAAAAGTTCAATTTTGGTTTAATCTGACCAGAGCACCTTCTTCCACATGTTTGGTGTGTCTCCCAGGTGGCTTGTGGCAAACTTTAAACAACACTTTTTATGGATATCTTTAAGAAATGGCTTTCTTCTTGCCACTCTTCCATAAAGGCCAGATTTGTGCAATATACGACTGATTGTTGTCCTATGGACAGAGTCTCCCACCTCAGCTGTAGATCTCTGCAGTTCATCCAGAGTGATCATGGGCCTCTTGGCTGCATCTCTGATCAGTCTTCTCCTTGTATGAGCTGAAAGTTTAGAGGGACGGCCAGGTCTTGGTAGATTTGCAGTGGTCTGATACTCCTTCCATTTCAATATTATCGCTTGCACAGTGCTCCTTGGGATGTTTAAAGCTTGGGAAATCTTTTTGTATCCAAATCCGGCTTTAAACTTCTTCTCAACAGTATCTCGGACCTGCCTGGTGTGTTCCTTGTTCTTCATGATGCTCTCTGCGCTTTTAACGGACCTCTGAGACTATCACAGTGCAGGTGCATTTATACGGAGACTTGATTACACACAGGTGGATTGTATTTATCATCATTAGTCATTTAGGTCAACATTGGATCATTCAGAGATCCTCACTGAACTTCTGGAGAGAGTTTGCTGCACTGAAAGTAAAGGGGCTGAATAATTTTGCACGCCCAATTTTTCCGTTTTTGATTTGTTAAAAAAGTTTGAAATATCCAATAAATGCCGTTCCACTTCATGATTGTGTCCCACTTGTTGTTGATTCTTCACAAAAAAATACAGTTTTATATCTTTATGTTTGAAGCCTGAAATGTGGCAAAAGGTCGCAAAGTTCAAGGGGGCCGAATACTTTCGCAAGGCACTGTATTTGAGGCCATTTCATTTTCTCACTATATGACACTCCAATGCACTCACTGGTGACTTTATTGATAGCGGCACAAGCCATGATCAGCCATTGGGATACATGGATAACACAGGAGGCTGCTGAGGGGAGGACAGCTCATAATAATGGCTGGAACAGAGTAAATGGAAACCCTGTGTTTGGTGTATTTGATACTACTCTACTGATTCCACTCCAGCCATTCCTAGGAGCCGATGGTAATAGCTGAAAAATGAATGAAAAACTAAATGTGTTAGGTATGTCAGAAAGTGTCTGTGTGTGTCTTTATGTTATCATATTATTTATTATTTATAAGTTAGTCTGTTGGACTGTGTTTCGGGGAAGGACACAGAAAGGGGTAGAGGAGGGGGAGGGGGAGGTGCTGGCTGGGCCAGTCAACCCCAGCAGGGTGGACATCTGTGGAGCTGTCTTTCATCTCTGTACTCTCCTTCCATTCCCAAGCGAGATGACTGGGTACCTGGGCTGGGCGATGCGAGGCCAAGGGGGCCTGGAGACAACCCAGCCAGAGAAGAACTAACTACTGCAGCCAACCAGCCAGCCAGCTAGTTCCTAGGCTCTGCTCTGCTCAGCTGAGCTCTCCCCAGCTGGGGCTGCTTCTTGCCCGGGGCCTACCTAGCCTGCCGCACAGCCATCCTGCTGCAACATCTGCCCTCTCTCCCAGGCCTGTTTGATCTGCAGCCCATAGCCCTGCCTGTCTTTCTGTCTCTGTCTGTCTGTCTGTCTGTCTGTCTGTCTGTCTGTCTGTCATACTGCCTGCCTGCCTGCCTGCCTGCCTGCCTGCCTGCCTGCCTGCCTGCCTGCCTGCCTGCCTGCCTGCCTGCCTGCCTGCCTGCCTGCCTGCCTGCCTGTCTGCCTGTCTGCCTGTCTTTCTCCTTGCATTGTCACATTAGGTCGGCATTATTGTGAGGAGAAGGCCTAACTGATTTTGGTTGCCCCAAATTATGATTACATGTTATTTTCCATTATCATGATAAACCATCTCATCGTCACAGACTATTACCTGGAGAATGTAGCCAATTATTTATTTAAAAATCTAATTAGATCAATTGAAGATATTATAATAAAATAAATTGCATAATTAATTTGATGTTTCATAAAGTCAAATCATAAATGACAGGATTACTAACATGCTAGTCAAACTTTTATGAGGTCATGTGTGTACATGCCCGTGTGTGTGGTCTGAGAGTTTTACAGCTCCTTTCATACAGGGTGTGTGTGTGAGTCTGTCTTTACCGTCTGAGTGGTATGGATTACCATCTGAGTTTCCGGTGTCTCTGTTAGCTGGCGTTGCCACACACATCTTTCTGGCGCTGCTCAACCCCCGGCTGTTGAGGAAGCCTGGCAGGTGGACCATGTTTCTCATGTAGTCATGACCGTTGATGTTGGAGTCCCTGAGCACGCTGTTCAGGTTCTGGTTGATGGCCTTGATGATGATGTGGGGGTCACTGGCAAAGATGGAGATGAGGGGGCCTTTGGATAAGATCAGTCTCAACTGGTGGAGAGGAGAGGAACAGGATACATTTTTTTTCTAGGTCTCTTTTTCAAGGGAGACTTAGCCAAGATGGCAATAACTATGTTATTTGTCACATGCACCGAATACAAAAGGTGCAGACCTTACAGGGAAATGCTTACAAGCCATTAACCAACAATGCAGTTTTAACCCTTGTGTAGTCTTAACATTCTGTATACTCCACTTGTTCTAAGCGTAAAAAATGACCCGCCTTCACTAAACCCCTAAAATAAAGAAGCATTTAAGCCCCAAATCTATTTTGCATGAAGAAACAACCTGTCATTCATCACAAACGTTGTGAATATCTGGGTCTTCTCTCTTCACAGTGCAGAAAGACTGCATTTAATCAGTGGACACCACTCGTTTGGATTACAACACATCTGTCATAATTGTTTTCTTTACTAAAGTAGAGGTTTATTATTATGATTATTATTGCTGAAGGTAATGCATAGGTGTAAACATTACTTTTAAAGCAAGAGATAGCACTTGTATAGCCTAAGATAGTAGCATAAATGTGTAGAAAGTAGTTTTGAATGCATTTTATTGAAGGGAAACAATAACAGTATTGAACCTTTTTGGCAACATAGTGATATATTCTTATATACTGTACAATGAGGAATTCAACCACAAAATACTAGTCTTCTCCCATTTTGTTAACCGTTGCCCCCACCCACGAGGTGCATAAACAACAACAATAAATAAGAATAAAATAAGATAATAGATACAAAACAAAAACTTGATGAACAGAAGTTTAAATCAATCAACTCTAATTAGCACATGTATGTAAGTGTGTGTGCATGGACTTTGCAGATGTATTTTTCACGTGCTGCACATAGTATTTGTTTTACAGTCCTTCTTTGAGGAATTGTCATCTCCTCCTCTTGCCTGCCCCAGCTACAGCCTCAGGTGAATCAGGACAAGACTCAGCCCCCTGAACAGCTTCCACATAGTGCATTCCTGTTTGGCCCTGTCCGGGGGTGTCCTCGGATGGGGCCACAGTGTCTCCTGACCCCTCCTGTCTCAGCCTCCAGTATTTACAGCCAGAAGAGGACTGGCCATCCCACATATGCTCTCTCTAATTCTCTCTTTCTTTCTCTCTCTCGGAGGACCTGAGCCCTAGGACCATGCCCCAGGAATACCTGACATGATGACTCCTTGCTGTCCCCAGTCCACCTGACCGTGCTGCTGCTCCAGTTTCAACTGTTCTGCCTTATTATTATTCGACCATGCTGGTCATTTATGAACATTTGAACATCTTGACCATGTTCTGTTATAATCTCCACCCGGCACAGCCAGAAGAGGACTGGCCACCCCACATAGCCTGGTTCCTCTCTATGTTTCTTCCTAGGTTTTGGCCTTTCTAGGGAGTTTTTCCTAGCCACCGTGCTTCTACACTTGCATTGCTTGCTGTTTGGGGTTTTAGGCTGGGTTTCTGTACAGCACTTTGAGATATCAGCTGATGTACGAAGGGCTATATAAATACATTTGATTTGATTTGCTGCAGACGCTGCTGTGCGGGGGAGGCACTCCCTTCGTTGAATGTGTGTGGTTACAAGTGTCTTTCCCAGCTGCTCCAGGAACACCCTCCTCTTGTTCCCCTTATCAGGCATCCAGTTAGGGTTGATCTTGTTCTATATCACGTAGGCATTGTATGAGGACACATCAATGGTGTTATGGAAGATGACCAGGGGCCAGCGGGCAGTCATCCTCCTGCAGCTGTAAGTTCCAATCACCTTGTCCAGGAATTCCACACCTCCTTTGTTGTGGTTGTAAGTCCAGGATGACGGCTGGCTTCCTGTCCTCACGATCACTGATCTCAACCGTTTTGTGCAGTGTGCTCAGGAGGACCACATTCTTGTTCCTCTAGAGTGTTAGTGGGAGTGAAGGCAAACTTTGATGAGAAGGCCTCTCTCCCCCTTGTTGTGAGGAGTGCAGGGAGGAGCTCAGGCTTGTTCTTTCTAACTGTGCCAACCATGGTGATCTTCCTCTTCAGGAGCTGCTGGCTGAGTTCAATCAGTAGCACACATAATCTCAATTTCTCATTGTGTGTGTCTTTGTGGTTTTTGTGGTGTGTAAATAATTGTATAACTGCCAGGTCAAAAATGACACTTAGACAATCTTTGTACCCTGGTGGTGTACAGCTTTCATGGAAATATGAACAAAGGTGATGCTTCACTTTTTCTAATGTTGAGGTTACTGTAGGAAAAGTCATCAAATTTCAAGTTGAACAAATATAATTTAGGATTTTTTTCTTTGCTGTTAAACATATTGTGTCACGCCCTGACCTTAGAGAGCCTTTTTATGTCTCTTTTTGGTTTGGTCAGGGTGTGATTTGGGTGTGCATTCTATGTCCTTCATTTCTATGATTTGTGTTTCTATGTGTTGGCCGGGTATGGTTCTCAATCAGGGACAGCTGTCTATCATTGTCTCTGATTGGAAATCATACTTAGGCAGCCCTTTTTTCCCCCCTCCTTTCAGTGTGGGTAGTTAACTTTGTTAGTGGCACTATAGCCCTGTAAGCTTCCCGGTTGTTATTTTTGTTGGTGGCATTCCAAAATAAAGAGGAGAATGTACCCTCACCACGCTGCGCCACTTCTTTTGACGGCCGTGACGAAGTGGCGGGTCATTTTTGACCTTTAAGACAACACAAAGGTTAAGAAAAAATAAGTATTTAGAAAGTATTTAATAAATAAACTGAAGTAAACAATAAATTAAACATTTAAATAAAATAGAAAAATAACAGATAATTAAAGAGCAACAATAAAATAACAGTAGTGAGGCTATATACAGGGGGCACTGGTACAGAGTCAATGTGAAGGGGCACAATTTCCAGACGTTTGTTAGAGGTTATGTTACTATTAATTTATAATATATGGAGGATTTGTGCAGTGTGTCTATAGTATTGACGGTGTTCATACGAAAGGGTTACAAACCTTGGTGTCCAAAAGCCACAGGCCAGTCATTGTAGCAATAGGCTGGCTCCCAATGACTGTATGGACGATCTTGTTGAGGTTATGGCTGGAAATCATTTAGTCCTGGCTACAGACAATTGTGATATATCAGCATCATTATTCTCCCTCTCTCTATATACAGGAAGTCCTCTATAAACACAGAACTGTGGTAAACGTCCATAAGAATCTTCATTTATGGAATCATAGAATCATAAAATCATAGAATTATAGAATCACATTCATAGTTTGTATTCCTGTATATTACCAAAAGGTGGGTCTGAAATAGTACCCTATGCCCTATATATAAAACACTACTTTTGACCATAGTGAATAGGGTGTCTTTTCAGACGTGCAGCCCAAGACTGTCCCAGCCAACACAGAGAGAGCCATCAGTCCCTCTGGGATATGCTGTCTCTGTGTTGGATGTGTTCACAGCTTGTTTTCTCAGCACCAAAGACTGTTGCTGCAGCACCCACAGCTCCACTAACCCACAACTGAGTTATTCCTGCAAGAGAGAGGAATGTCATAACTTCATTCCAAATTAAATCCAGAGTTAAGGATTCCTATTCAAGAACGTGTTCACTTTCATTTGATTAATGAAGCCAAGCCAACCATCATCAGCATATTTTGTCAAATAAAATGTGTGATTTAGACCATCTAAAATGTATTTGCTTAATCGTGTTGTTATTAATGGAATGGCCTTATATTGAAACATCAACCAAATGTCACACCCTGTTTCACCTGTCTTTTTGCTTGTCTCCACCTCCCGCCAGGTGTCGCCCATCTCCCCTCATTATCCCCTGTGTATTTATACCTCCCTTTTCTGTTTGCCAGTTGCCAGTCTACCAGCGTATTACCGTGTTCTAGTTATTTTGTTCTTCGTCGTCCCAGTGCTGACCTTTCTGCCTGCCCTGACCTTGAACCTGCCCACCGTCCTGTACCTGCCTGACTCTGATTTGGATTACGACCCTTTGTCTGTCTTGACCTACCGATTGCCTGCCGTCCTGTACCTTCCTGATTACGACCCTTTGCCTGCCTTGACTTACCTTTCGCCTGCCCCTTGAACTATAATAAACTCTGAGACTCGTACTGCCTCCTGTGTCTGTATTTGGGTCTTGGCCTGAGCCGTGAAACCAAAATTGTTCAGTAGTTGGTATTCAGACACCTTATACACGTGTGGTTCCCTTGCTTGCTGAATACTTTGAATTCAACAGCTGAAAACCCTCCCAATGACCAACAGATTTTCTGAGTTTTCATTCAATAGGGTTCAGTACGTTCATCTTAAGACATACCTTTAAATACGGTGTACCTTTAATTCAAATTTTGTCGACAGAATACATCGAGATAACGGGTTCAGTTATAGGGATCAATGAAATGTCTCTGTTTCAGCACCAACTGGTAGATTTTTAAATACTCTGATCTTGTACATTTTAGGGTTAGGAAAGTATGTATGATTCATAAACTAAAAAAGTTTTGGAGAGCCTTTACTCATAAAATATATTGATGAATAAAAATAGAGTAGTTTGATTCATCCTGAAGGTTGTCATATTCAAGTTCAAACCATGAAATATTGGAAAGTAGAAAAAAGTGTACAAGAGAGGTTGAATAATAGTCCTATAAATCTACCTTAATCCTCACTAATCATGGAACTGTATGACAACGGCCCAGTCATGGTGAACCGTGCTCCAGGCTCCACGTTTAACCTGCTACATGGTCTGAGTTCCATAATGATTCAAATTATTACACAACGTTAGACTAACATGATCCACTAATGCTAGCGACCCTCAGCAACAACTACACAGACATGACAGAGGAAAGGTAAACCGAAGGGAATGATGCAAAATGTAAGCTACAAATTGAAGAAAAGTGCCATTTATAAATGAATGTGGATATTACTGACGATGGCTCCCGATAGTTGCTAATATTTAAAATGATACAAATTGTAAAATAAACTAAATACAATTTCCTCACGCATAAATGTGGCGGAATTATGAAGGAATTAAGGTCAAAATACGGCGTATCTGTAGACCAGTGGAGGATGCTGGGGGCAGGACGTCTCATAATGTATGTGCCTCATGTATGAGCCGTCCTCCCCTCATCAGCCTCCAATGCTGTAGTCACACCTTCATGTCTTAGATCTACACCTTGAGCAAATAGCGGGTGAATAGCATGCTACTCTCATGCTTAAGTTCAAGGTCAGAATACGCATAGAGAGAAGTGCATTAAAAGAGAATTATGTTCCATTTACACGCTCTTAACTCGGTTCTGAATTGGCCCCATAGATCATTGGACATTTACTGCACTGCCTGCAAAACTGACAGAAAAACCATACACACAACAGCTACTCTGTCACCTCAAGTAAAAAGTCCTCTGGTTGCACCATGGAACATTGCAGTCACATGCAGATCTTGCAGACTGTGAAAAGGGAGCCTCCTTGTGCCAGCCAACTGTTTTCTTAAAGAGAAAAAGAAGAGACATATTTATGTTCTCGTTATGCTAATGGAAACAGACTCAACGCTAAGCAGCAGGAAATGGCACTTTAGCAAATTAAGCTCCTGTTTCTTTTCGAGGTGCTCCTCTCTCTCCCCCCTCTCTCTCCTCTTCCTCTCTCTCTCTCTCTCCTTCTCTATTTCCCCTCTCTCCCCTCCTTCTCTCTCTCTCTCCTTCTCTCTCTCCCCTCTCTCTCCTCCTTCTCTCTCTCTCTCCTTCTCTATCTCCTCTCTCTCCCCTCTTTCTCTCCCTCTGACCCAAAACCAACCCTGGAGTTGAAACATGACATGTGTGAAATGCTTTATGACCGTGCTGCAGAGATTACATTACATGAATAAAAACTGGGCTGACACTGCATATAGCCCAACCAGATACAATCTGAGTACTGTGGCAGCATAGGAGGCAGGAGGAAACAGGCGTGCTGGCAGAGATTACATTACATGAATAAAAACTGGGCTGACACTGCATATAGCCCAACCAGATACAATCTGAGTACTGTGGCAGCATAGGAGGCAGGAGGAAACAGGCGTGCTGGCAGAGATTACATTACATGAATAAAAACTGGGCTGACACTGCATATAGCCCAACCAGATACAATCTGAGTACTGTGGCAGCATAGGAGGCAGGAGGAAACAGGCGTGCTGGCAGAGGAGGAAAGGCCCTATCTGGGTCCAAATAACACTGCATTCCCTGTGTATGGGCCCTGGTCAAAAGTAGTGTACTACATAGGGAATGGGGTGCCATTTGGGATGTAGAAACTGTTGCGTTCTCTAGGTGGCAGCTCTCATTGAAGACTGAAGAGTATAGACAGGCAGGGTTGGGTGGTTTTCCTCTCCCTGTGCCATGTAGGCTTGTCCCTGGTTAGGCTCATGGTTGGCGGTGGTGGGTGGTTCACACATGAACTAGAGGTGAGAAGGGAGGGAGGCTGTGTCTGTCGCTCAAGGGCCCACGGTATTTGGATAAGGCCCACAGTATATGTGTGTGTGTGTGTGTGTGTGTGTGTGTGTGTGTGTGTATGTGTGTGTGTGTGTGTGTGTGTGTGTGTGTGTGTGTGTGTGTGTGTGTGTGTGTGTGTGTGTGTGTGTGTGTGTGTGTGTGTGTGTGTGTGTGTGTGTGTGTGTGTGTGTGAGAGAGAGGCTTCCCCGTGCACCCCCTTTCTACCTCTCTCTCTCCTCCCTTCCACCTCTCTCTCCTCCATCCTCCCTAGATTAAGTCATCATTTCAGAGAAAGAGCTCAACTGACACCAAGGTAATGCAGACTTCTAAGCATTGATCATTCATCAGAAATGTTACATTTGTCATGTTTACACTACTTTACTGATCCCTAAGATCATGATTCAATTCAAACCAATTAAACATTTCACTTGAACCCTCCTGATGAATAAAGTCACTCTGATGCGAAACTCAAGTGACCCCATTCTTCAGGACAATCGGTTGTCATCTGATTTTTTTCAAATTTGGCGGAGCCATTGTAATTGCGTCTGCGGCAGAGAGAGAGAGAGAGAGATATATTCTTCACGGGTCCCTGCCTATTAACATGTGACATAATTAGACTGGGGAGAAACAGCAGAGTCCCAGTAGCCAGCGTTAACACAGACACAGGTAATGGCAGAAGGTAGACTTTAGACACAAGCTTGAACAGGGTCGTGTTCATTAAGCACCAATCGGAAGAAAACAGACTGAACAGGGAGGGATTTACCTGAACATGTCCAATAAGAAACAACCATTTTCTATCGCAAAATGTTTTTCAATGGTGCGCGCTAATGAATATGACCCAGCTCTGAGAGAGGACCTGTTACTAGCCAGGCAGATGGGGAAGAGCACTACATACCGCTGGGTTCAAACCCGGGACACCTACACACCACACAACTGTGTTAGTCCTCTGAGCTAAAGCCTAGGTATTTGCGTGGGGAGCTAACACAAGACCTCAGGTTATTCGTCATGTTCACTGAACCACCTCCGTTACAATCTTTTCTAGCTCAGCCTGGATCAATGGACCAGTCCTTTTCTACAGCTCTCAGACTCCAGGAGACTGCTGCTGCGTACAAGTTTTTCATAAACCATGAAGTCTGCAACGATGTCTGTCTTAACAAAAAGTCATTTTAAAAAGAGAGATCTGCTTTCACCGTAGAGGACAAAGAGAGACTATCACAACAGATGGGGTTTAATTGATATCCATATAAATCAAAAAACAATCAAGCCAACCTTTCAGACCCTCAAAGTCAGACTCTGTCATTTCGTCTTTCATCAATTAGCTATTATCTAAAATGGGGCATTGGTTAATGTTTTGGTGGAAGGTGAAATGTGACTTCAGTAAAGCTAAATCATTCCCAATAATGAGACACAGTGAATTGCTTGACCAATACAGACACAGAACTTCATTAACCTTTTCTATTGGATGATGACAGAAGCATTTCGGCCTCAGAAGACAATTTCTAGAACTATTCTATTCGATTTTCCACACAGTGTATTACATTTTAGTCATTTAGCAGACTTTCCGCTATGCTCTTAGAGAAGTGGCTACAAGCTAAACTGTACGTTCACAAACGATGCTGCCCTTCCGTGTCTTGTCCTCTCTGGTCCAGGCAAGGGAGTTCGTCATCTCAGGTGTGTCCTACCTCACAGGTGTCCCTCTGCCTGCTCCCATAGCCTTAATCAAAGGAGTGGTGACATTTACCTAAATAGATCTACCGCAACTGCACAACAATAGCCACAGTGGGATCAACTCCGAGACTTTGCATCTTATCCTGCTCTGGATCTGTCTCTCCTTTCAGCTAGCCAGTACTGCTATGGGTTACCAGTATCAACACATGCAAAACACTTCAGACTACAGCTCACTGTTTTACAGCTGCTTCTATGGATTTTCACGCTGGTAGGAGTGTATTCAAATGTTTGTGATGTGAACAGGGGTGTTTTACTGTTATGGGTCACAAAGGGATTTTCTTATTGTGGGTGTGTGCCAAATGGCAGGCTATTCCCTATGTAGTGCACTGGGGACTATATTGGGAATAGGGTGCCATTTGGAACAGAGGTAACGTACTGGTTATGGATGCAAAACCACATTGTTGTTTGTCTTGCAAATGTGGGACCTTTATGGACAAAGGTCATGAAAAGTATACAGTGCCGTCATGCCGAGCAACAGATTCAAAGAGGAAACTCACAACACACTATCTTTGAGAAGATGCACCACTCCTGACATACAATAGGATTGTACATGCTGTTGAGCATCTTATACCATAAACTGTACAGTTGAAAACACGCTCTGTGAATCAAGTGTCGTTGCTCTAGTTCCTGTCGTGTAAAAACAACATTTTCTCTGGTGCCACGTGACTAGGCAAGTCAGTTAATTAAGAACAAATTCTTATTTTCAATGACGGCCGAACGACAGATTTTTACCTTGTCAGTTCAGGGATTTGATCCAGCAACCTTTCGGTTACTAGTCCAAAGCGTTAACCACTAGGCTACCTGCCGCCCCACATACAGTATATGTTGTTCCTGTCTCTCTCACTCTCTTCCGCCCCGATCGTGGGCCGGTCCCACTTGTCTTGTCATATTTTGAAGCTGATAACAAGACCCAGACAGCTCCTCAGGGCCTCACAGCAGTCACACCTCAACTGAATGACTGATGCTACTTTCTCAGGGGCAATTTAGACATTTTCAGGCAGATACTTTCCTAGCTATCCATCATGTTGTTGAGAACCATCATGTTTTTGTTGTTGTAAATTGGTTTTGGTCATTAGTTTGGTTATAGAGAGCATACTTTATAATTAAACAGAATATATTATCTCTCAGTGCCAGAGGCCTTGACAACAAACACAAAGTGTCAAAACTATGGAGAAAAGCCTGAACTTCTGGGTCATCTAGTGTTGAAAAACCATCAGTTATCATATGATATTGTACTTTGCTCTGGCAGAGATGTTTTTATATGCAGATCATGTTCCCCAACAGTAAGCAAATGGAACCCATGCTACACAGAAGATTAACGGGAATCAAGCATTCATTTAACAAGTCACTCAAAAAACACCATCTTGCTGTATGGTAAATGCAATTTAACAATTCCATGTTCTTGATTTTAACACCGTTCTTTTTGCCAATTAGCCGTTTGAAAATCATTCATCCAGTCTGAAAACCAGTCATCCAGTCTGAAAACCAGTCATCCAGTCTTAAAACCATGTTCAATACAGTAATTGTAAGCTTTTAACAGTATGTGCATAAATAATTCCTATTTCCTTCACTGTCTCCATCTGGTGAAACAAATTACTTTATATTAAAGGTAAAAACATGATCTTCTTTTCAAATCAACGTTTCAATATTTAGCCTTCATTCTTCTCACACAGCCCATTCTCTTCAGAACAGTCTATTCCCACTCTGCCATTTACCTCTGTTGAGCAATTTAACCATAGAGTAGAGCCGCAACCCGTGTCAGATAGGCTACCAACCAATGTACTGACTGACCTCATTCACCACTCAGGGTCTTGGCGTAATTGCATCCATGAAATGGGATTTGAGTGGTATTAAATGTGTCCTTATTCATTATTCATTTGTCCTTCATTACGTTTCCCGTTGAATGCTTTGTCGTTATGGAATTATTCATCCATTTCGAGATGTAATATTCTGTGAAGTGATTGGATACCATAACATTTCTTGTGATTGGATTTTATATTGTTGTTCCATGACCACAAAGAAAAATGACAAGATTTGACAAGATGAGCCCAAGAAACCTCATTGAGGATACAAACAGGATGATTTATTTGAAGCTATGAGGACCACATAAAGGGTTTCTAGTGCTTTCATGTCCCATCCTCTGGGGGTTCTTTGAGGTTTTAAATCGTTTTTAAAGGTACGTATTACTTTAACCATAGAATAAGATTATTTGCTCCAGTGAGAAAATCCAGATTTTATTAGGATCCATACCAAGGACTGGTATATACAGTATGTCCAGGCAGGCCAGCTTCTCATGGCTGAATTATGCCATGCTACAGTAGAGAGGCTAGAGAGAACAGTGCATTCTCCCCCAGCCCAGAGAGAGAGAGAGAGAGAGAGAGAGAGCATTCTCCCCCAGCCCAGAGAGAGAGAGAGAGAGCATTCTCCCCCAGCCCAGAGAGAGAGAGAGAGAGAAAGAGAGAGGGAGAGCATTCTCCCACAGCCCAGAGAGAGAGAGACCATTCTCCCACAGCCCGAGAGAGAGAGAGAGAGAGAGACCTTTCTCCCACAGCCCAGAGAGAGAGAGAGAGAATTTAATCAAGAGAGAGATAAAGAGGGAGAGAGAGAAACCATTATCCTACAGCCCAGAGAGAGAGAGACAGAGAGAGAGAGAGAGAGGGAGAGAGAGAGAGAGAGAGAGAGAGAGAGAGAGAGGCCGTTCTCCCACAGCCCTGACTCATCTGATTTTAAATGCAGCAGACTTACTACCATCATATTTCACAGCGGCCAGCAGCCCGGCCTGTCATTGGCTATTGCCCTGCAGGGACCTGCAGTAAGTGCTCTAGGGTGCCCCCCAAATGACACACTTTTCCTTATAAAGTGCACTAATTTTGACCAGGGTCCATAGTGCTCTGGGCAAAAGGAGTGCACTACATAAAGAATGGGTTGCCATTTGGGACACATCCTAGCTATACCTTCTTGTAAAACCTATCCTTCCCTTGCTGCAGTCCACCAACCCGATGGAAGAAGACATTGCAACATTGCAAAACAGACTAGAACAACGTTCAGCAAGTGAGAAACCCAGGTGGTCATATACAGTATAAGTCATATAGACTGTACATATCTATTTGATTATTTCAGAGAACAATAGCTGCTATTCATGACAAATTCACGCAGACGTGGGCATATTTCTGTCATTATCTCATGTACAGCAATAGCAGAGAGAGCATCAATTGTTTTTATTGCCTTCATGTATTACATCTTACCAGCTCTATTTTTAATCCCCATCTGACAGTTCTCAGGGTGCAGCCATTTACCTGGAGATGCTGAAAGTCTGAGTGAGAGTCTCCTACTGCTCTGTGCTGCTGCTGGGTCAAGTCAATGTGGTCAGAGGGCCACAGTGGCACAGGGACATTTGTCAAATCCGTCAATGCTTCGAAAAATTTGTGGGCTTTAACTACCTTCAGTATCCACTACCACTCTTCAGTCCCAGTATTTTAACTACCTTCAGTATCCACTACCACTCTTCAGACCCAGTACTTTAACTACCTTCAGTATCCACTACCACTCTTCAGTCCCAGTACTTTAACTACCTTCAGTATCCACTACCACTCTTCAGTCCCAGTACTTTAACTACCTTCAGTATCCACTACCACTCTTCAGTCCCAGTACTTTAACTACCTTCAGTATCCACTACCACTCTTCAGTCCCAGTATTTTAACTACCTTCAGTATCCACTACCACTCTTCAGTCCCAGTACTTTAACTACCTTCAGTATCCACTACCACTCTTCAGTCCCAGTACTTTAACTACCTTCAGTATCCACTACCACTCTTCAGTCCCAGTACTTTAACTACCTTCAGTATCCACTACCACTCTTCAGTCCCAGTATTTTAACTACCTTCAGTATCCACTACCACTCTTCAGTCCCAGTACTTTAACTACCTTCAGTATCCACTACCACTCTTCAGTCCCAGTACTTTAACTACCTTCAGTATCCACTACCACTCTTCAGTCCCAGTACTTTAACTATCTTCAGTATCCACTACCACTCTTCAGTCCCAGTACTTTAACTACCTTCAGTATCCAATACCACTCTTCAGTCCCAGTACTTTAACTACCTTCAGTATCCAGTACCACTCTTCAGTCCCAGTACTTTAACTACCTTCAGTATCCACTACCACTCTTCAGTCCCAGTACTTTAACTACCTTCAGTATCCACTACCACTCTTCAGTCCCAGTACTTTGACTACCTTCAGTATCCACTACCACTCTTCAGTCCCAGTACTTTAACTACCTTCAGTATCCAGTACCACTCTTCAGTCCCAGTACTTTAACTACCTTCAGTATCCACTACCACTCTTCAGTCCCAGTACTTTAACTACCTTCAGTATCCACTACCACTCTTCAGTCCCAGTACTTTAACTACCTGCAGTATCCACTACCACTCTTCAGTCCCAGTATTTTAACTACCTTCAGTATCCACTACCACTCTTCAGTCCCAGTACTTTAAGTACCTTCAGTATCCACTACCACTCTTCAGTCCCAGTACTTTAACTACGTTCAGTATCCACTACCACTCTTCAGTCCCAGTACTTTAACTACCTTCAGTATCCACTACCACTCTTCAGTCCCAGTACTTTAACTACCTTCAGTATCCAGTACCACTCTTCAGTCCCAGTACTTTAACTACCTTCAGTATCCACTACCACTCTTCAGTCCCAGTACTTTAACTACCTTCAGTATCCACTACCACTCTTCAGTCCCAGTACTTTAACTACCTTCAGTATTCAACCACTTTAATACCTTTTTTTGTTGACAAGATTAGCAAACTTAGGTAAGACGTGCAAACGAAAAATTCTGAGCCTTCATATTCATGCATAATGGACTAAATAATGAAAGACAAGCACAATAGTTTTGAGTTCAACAAAGTGGGTGTGGAAGAGGTAAAACATTTTTTGCTATCAATAAGGACAAACCACTGGTACTGACAACCTGGATGGTAAATTGCTGAGGCTGGTAGCGGAATACATTGTGACTCCTGTTTGACACATCTTAAATTTAAGCCTAGAATACATTGTTGGCCCTCAGGCATGGAGGGAGGCAAAGGTCATTCCGCTACCCAATAGCAGAGCACCCTTTAATGGTTCAACCAGCGGACCAATCAGCCTGTTGAAAGTGCTTTTAGAAAAACTTTTTGAAAAACTTGTGTTTGATCAGATACTGTGTTTCTATGTATGCTGACGACTCAACAGTATACATGTCGTCTGCAAGAGTAAAAAACAAACACTGACACCCCAAACATAAAGCTCCAGTCACTTTTAGAATGGGCAACTTCCAACAGGCTAGTGCAAAATATCAAAAAATGAAAAGCATCATTTCTGGTTCATATAACTTGCTCAACGGTAAACCTTGTTTAGATCTATTATTGAATAATATTGCTATTGAGCAAGTTGAGGACACTAACTGCTGGGTGTAACCCAAAATAGCAAGCTGTCATGGTCAAAACATATAGACTCAATGGTTGCTAAAATGGGAAGAGGTCTGTCCATGATAGGGCGTTGCTCTGCCTTCTTGACATCTCAGTCGACCAGAGCCCAGTTTTGTCGCACCGTGACTACTGCCCAGCTGTGTGGTCATGTGTAGTTTCACCGTGACTACTGCCCAGCTGTGTGGTCATGTGTAGTTTCACCGGGACTACTGCCCAGCTGTGTGGTCATGTGTAGTTTCACCGGGACTACTGCCCAGCTGTGTGGTCATGTGTAGTTTCACCGGGACTACTGCCCAGCTGTGTGGTCATGTGTAGTTTCACCGGGATTTTCTACATTGTTGAATAATAGTGACAACATCAAAACTATGAAATAACACATGTAGTAACCAACACATGTAGAATCATATAGTAACCAAAAAAGTGTTAAACAAATCTAAATCAATTTTATATTTGAGATTCTTCAAAGTAGCCACCCTTGATGACAGCTTTGCAAACTCTTGCCATTCTGTCAACCAGCTCAGCTTTGCAAACTCTTGCCATTCTGTCAACCAGCTTCATGAGGTAACCACCTGGAATGCATTTCAATTAACAGGTGTGCCTTGTTAAGTAAAAGTGAATGTGGAATTTCTTTCCGTCTTAATGTGTTTGAGCCAATCAGTTGTGTTGTGACATGGTAGGGGTGGTATACAGAAGATATCCCTATTTGGTAAAAGACCAAGTCCATATTATGGGAAGAACAGCTCAAATAACAAAGAGAAACAACAGTTCATCATTACTTTAAGACACAAACGTCAGTCAATACGGAAAATGTCAAGAATTTTGAATGTTTCTTCAAGAGCAGGAGCAAAAACCATCAAGCGCTATGATGAAACTGGCTCTCATGAGGACCACCACAGGAATGGAAGACCAAAAGTTACCTCTGCTGCAGAGGATAAGTTCATTCGAGTTAACTGCACCTCAGATTGCAGCCCAAATAAATGCTTCACAGAGTTCAAGTAACAGACACATCTCAACATCAACTGTTCAGAGGAGACTCCGTTAATCAGGCCTTCGTGGTCGTATTGCTGCAAAGAAACCACTACTAAAGGACACCAACAAGAAGAAGAGACTTGCTTGGGCCAAGAAACACGAGCAATGGACTGTCCTTTGGTCTGATGAGTCCAAATTTGAGATTTTTGGTTCCAACCGTAATGTCTTTGTGAGAACCAGAGTAGGTGAACGGATGAACACCGCATGTGTGGTTTCCACCGTGAAGCATGGAGGAGGAGGTGTGGTGGGGGTGCTTTGCTGGTGACACTGTTGGTGATTTATTTAGAATTCAAGTTAAACTTAACCAGCATGGCTACCACAGCATTTTGCAGCGATACGCCATCCCATCTGGTTTGCGCTTAGTGGGACTATCATTTGTTTTTCAACACCTCCAGGCTGTGTAAGGGCTATTTGACCAAGAAGGAGAGTGATAGAGTGCTGCACCAGATGACCTGGCCTCCACAATCACCTGACCTCAACCCAATTGAGATGGTTTGGGATGAGTTGGACCGCAAAGTGAAGGAAAAGCAGCCAGCAAGTGCTCAGCATATGTGGGAACTCCTTCAAGAATGTTGGAAAAGCATTCCAGGTGAAGCTGGTTGAGAGAATGCCAAGAGTGTGCAAGCTGTAATCAAGTCAAAGGTTGGCAACTTTGAAGAATCTCAAATATAAAATATGTTTTGATTTGTTTAACACTTTTGTGGTTACTTCATGATTCCATATGTGTTATTTCATAGTTTTGATGTGATCACTATTATTAGATGTATAAAATAGTAAAACTAAAGAAAAACCCTTGAATGAGTAGGTGTATCCAAACTTTTGACTGGTACTGTAGCTAAATTGCAGTTGGAGCAGAACAAAGCAGCGTGTATTGCACTTATACGAAGACGGAGGTTAATTGTCAGTAACATGCATGTCAGTCTCTCCTGGCGCAAAGTTGAGGAGAGATTGATGTGTTGAAGGTACCGAACTGTCTGTTCAAGCAGTTGGCACACAGTTCGGACACTAATCGGCACAATACAAGACATGCAACCAGAGGTCTCTTCACAGTCCCCAGGTCCAGAACAGAGGCTGGGAAATGCACAGTATTAAATAGAGCCATGACTACATGGAACTCTCTGCCACCCCAGCTAACTAAAGCTAGCAATAAAATCAGTTTCAAAAAACAGATAAAAGAACACCTTACTGCACAAAGGGGACTGTGAAGAGACACAGATATTTTATATATCTTGTATTGTAATTTGCACTGTACTATGTATTAGACCTAGATATTGTGTGTTTGTACTGATATGTAGGCTATGTGTGACGTTTAAAATGTATGTATTTCAGTCCTTGACTAATAATGTCCTGTACTATGTATTATGTCATGTTTCATGTGGACCCCAGGAAGAGTAGCTGATGTTTTTGCAGCGGCTAATAGGGATCCTAATAAATACCACATACAGTACTGGTACTTGGAAATGCCCACAAGGCTACAAACTCAACACAACTGTAACATTTGAGCACATTGTACAAAAACATACAGTGCGACATGCTTGTTTAGGAGTTCCCTCCACCGTCATTCCCTCCTTCCCTCCACCCTCCTTCCCTCCACCGTCCTTCCCTCCACCTTTCTTTCCTCCTATCGGATCAGAATTCCTCCTCTCTATCTCTATTTCCCTGGAGGGTGTATGACCCACGCTGCCTGAGAGAGGGACTCCCCCATTTGACCTCATCACATCCCCCAGCTGAGCATCACTCCATCAGACCTATCCCCCTCTCCTCCCTCCCTCCCCCCATCCATCCACTACATCACTCCATCAGACCTATCCCCCTCTCCTCCCTCCCTCCCCCCATCCATCCACTATATCACTCCATCAGACCTATCCCCCTCTCCTCCCTCCCTCCCCCGTCCATCCACTACATCACTCCATCAGACCATCCACCTCTCCTCCCTCCCTCCCTCCCTCCCCCATCCATCCACTACATCACTCCATCAGACCTATCCCCCTCTCCTCCCTCCCCCATCCATCCCTCCCTCCCTCCCCATCCATCCACTACATCACTCCATCAGACCATCCCCCTCTCCTCCCTCCCTCCCTCCCTCCCCATCCATCCACTACATCACTCCATCAGACCATCCCCCTCTCCTCCCTCCTTCCCTCCCCCCATCCATCCACTACATAACTCCATCAGACCATCCCCCGCTCCTCCCTCCCCCATCCATCCACTACATCACTCCATCAGACCATCCCCCTCTCCTCCCTCCCCCATCCATCCCTCCCTCCCTCCCCATCCATCCACTACATCACTCCATCAGACCATCCCCCTCTCCTCCCTCCCTCCCTCCCTCCCCATCCATCCACTACATCACTCCATCAGACCATCCCCCTCTCCTCCCTCCTTCCCTCCCCCCATCCATCCACTACATAACTCCATCAGACCATCCCCCGCTCCTCCCTCCCCCATCCATCCACTACATCACTCCATCAGACTATCCCCCTCTCCTCCCTCCCTCCCTCCCCATCCATCCACTACATCACTCCATCAGACCATCCCCCTCTCCTCCCTCCCTCCCTCCCCATCCATCCACTACATCACTCCATCAGACCATCCCCCTCTCCTCCCTCCTTCCCTCCCCCCATCCATCCACTACATAACTCCATCAGACCATCCCCCGCTCCTCCCTCCCCCATCCATCCACTACATCACTCCATCAGACCATCCCCCTCTCCTCCCTCCCTCCCCCATCCATCTCCTTCATCACCCCATCCAACCCATCAGCCATTAACTGTACACAGTTGAACTCTCTCACTCTTGCTCTCTTTCTCTTTCAATCCACCTCTCTCTCTTTCCCTCTCTCTCTGTCTCTCTCTCTCTTTCTCTCTCTGTCTTTCTCTCAATTCAATTCAAGGGGCTTCATTTGGCATGGGTAACTTATGTTAACATTGCCAAAGCAAGTGAAATGGAAAAACAAAAGTGAAATAAACAATAAAAAGTGAAGAGTAAACATTACACTCACACAAGTTCCAAATTAACAAATTAATTAATTTCAAACGTCATATTACATCTATATACAGTGTTGTAACGATGTGCAAATAGTTAAAGTACAAAAGGGAAATCAAATAAACATGGGTTGTATTGACACAGGTGTTTGTTCTTCACTGATTGCCCTTTTCTTGTGGCAACAGGTTACAAATGTTGCTGCTGTGATTGGACACTGTGGTATTTCACCCAATAAATATCCATGTTTTACATTTAACTAGGCAAGTCAGTTAAGAACAAATTCTTATTTACAATGATATCCTAGGAACAGTGCCTTGTTCAGGGGCAGAACGACAGATTTTTACATTGTCAGCTCAGGGATTCAATCCACCAACCTTTCGGTTACTGGCCCAACGCTCTAACCACCTGCTGCCCCAAACAAAATTGGAGTTTATCAAAACTGGATTTGTTTTAGAATTCTTCGTGGGTCTGTGTAATCTGAGGGAAGTATGTGCCTCTAATGTGGTCATACATTTGGGAGGAAGTTAGGACGTGCAGCTCTGTTTTCACCTCATTTTTTGGGTAGTGTGCACATAGCCTGTCTTCTCTTGAGAGCCAGGTCTGCCTACGGTGACCTTTCTCAATAGCAAGGCTATGCTCACTGAGTCTGTACACACATTGGCTTGCGAAAATATTCACTCCCCTTGGCATTTTTCCTGTTTTGTTGCCATACAACCTGGAATTAAAATTAATTTTGGGGGGGGGTATCATTTGATTTACACAACTTTGAAGATGCTAAATATTTTTTATTGTGAAACAAACAAGACAAAAAAACAGAAGACTTGAGCATGCATAACTATTCACCCCACCAAAGTCAATAATTTGTAGAGCCACCTTTTGCAGCAATTACATCTGTAAGTCTCATGGGGTATGTCTCCATAAGCTAGCCACTGGGATTTTTGCTTTCTTCAAGGCAAAACTGCTCCAGCTCCTTCAAGTTGGATGGGTTCCGCTGGTGTACAGCAATCTTTAAGTAATAGATTCTCAATTGAATTGAGGTCTGGGCTTTGACTAGGCCATTCAAAGATATTTAAATGTTTCCCTTTGTAACCACTCAAGTATTGCTTTAGCAGTATGCTTAGGGTTATTGTCCTGCTGGAAGGTGAACCTCCGTTCCAGTCTAAAATTTCTGGAAGACAAACAGGTTTCCCTCAATAATTTCCCTATATTTAGCGGCAACCATCATTCCTTCAGTTCTGACCAGTTTCCCAGTCCCTGCTGTTGAAAAACACCCCCACAGCATGATGCTGCCACCACCATGCTTCACTGTGGGGATGGAATTCTCGGGGTGATGTGAGGTGTTGGGTTTGCACTAGACATAGTGTTTTCCTTGATGCCAAAAATATTAATTTTAGTCTCATCTGACCAGACTATCTTCTTCCATATGTTTGGGGAGTCTCCCAAATGTCTTTTTGGCGAGCACTTTAAGCAATTCCTTTTTTTTGGCCACTCTTCTGTGAAGCCCAGCTCTGTGGAGTGTGCGGCTTAAAGTGGTCCTATGGACAGATACTCCAATCTCCACTGTGGAGCTTTGCAGCTCCTTCAGGCTTATCTTTGGTCTCTTTGTTGCCTCTCTGATTAATGCCCTCCTTGCCTTTTCCATGAGTTTTGGTGGGTGGCCCTCTCTTTGCAGGTTTGTTGTGGTGGCATATTCTTTCAAATGTTTAATAATGGATTTAATGGTGCTCAGTGGGATGTTCAAAGTTTCTCATATTTTTTTATAACCCAACCCTGATCTGTACTTCTCCACAACTTTGTCCCTGACCTGTTTGGAGAGCTCCTTGGTCTTCATGGTTCCGCTTGCTTGTTGGTGCCCCATGCTTAGTGGTGTTGCAGACTCTGGGGCCTTTCAGAACAGGTGTATATATACTGAGATTATGTGACAGATCATGTGACACTTAGATTGCACACAGGTGGACTTTATTTAACTAATTATGTGACTTCTGAAGGTAATTGGTTGCACCAGATCTTATTTAGGGGCTTCATATTAATACATAAGCACACACCATAATTATAAATAATTATAAAAAAATAAATTTAAAAAAGTTATTTTTTAAATTTCACTTCACCAATTTGGACTATTTTGTGAATTTCCATTACATAAAATCCAAATAAAATCCATTTAAATTATGAATGCTGTCCCTGAATACTTTTGCAAGGCACTGTAGCTGGCCAAAATTAGGAACAGGCGGCCGGCGGCACATTAATTGGGGAGTACGGGCTCATAGTAATGGCTGGAACAGAATTAATGGAATGGTATCAACCACATTTCCATGTTGTTGATATCATTCCACTCACTCCATTTCAGCCATTATTGTGAGCCGTCCTCCCCTCAGCAGCCCTGTGTTAGTGTAGGTTTTCAGTGAATTTATGTAAATCACGAAGCTCCTCTACATTTCCTGCGGTGCAGGAAAATTCTCAGTAACAAAATAGTTATCAAATTCAGATCCTACACCTGTATGCCTTTGAGGCACAATAATGTACATTTTGGCACCAAAATAATATGGTAGATGTAGATAGAATACTCTAAAACGTTAAATTATTCATTTACAGTGGGGAAATCTCAAAATGGTACAAAATATGCCAGTGACAGACAAACAGAGCATTTTTACTTGCTGTGGGAGACGGTCAAAAGACTGACTGTTAGAGATCAGACAAGATCACCTTACAATACATTGACTGTGTGCTCCCTTCCAAGAGAGCCTTAAAGACACCCATTTTAGATCTTAATTCGTGTGTCTAGACACCATTCAGGCAGTTAATATAGGTGCCTATTACCCACAGTGGTGCCCAGGCTGCATCCCAAATGGCACCATATTCCCTATATAGTGTACTACTTTTGAGTAGTACATTCAGTACTTAAGGAATAGTGCGCAATTTGGGATGCCGCCATGATGAGTATGCAGCAGCAAATTGTTGAGCTGCCACTTACCCCTAGGCAGAAAGAGAGAAAGAGAGAGAAAAAGAGAGAGAGAGAGAAAGAAAGAGAAAGAAAGAGACAGGAAGAGAGAGAGAGAGACAGAGAGAGAGAAAGAAAACCTGAGCCTAAGCATTCACTAAGGTGAATCACTAAAACAATACCGAAATACACTACGGAAAAAGAAGGAACAGCACATAAGAACGTAATTGAAGAATCCATAGACTCAAACCACTTCTGGGAAAATTGGAAAACCCTAAACGAACAACAACATGAAGAGTTATCTATCCAAAACTGAGATGTATGGGTAAACCACTTCTCCAATCTTTTTGGCCATATGCAGTGCCTTGCAAAAGTATTCATCCTCCATGTTGCTTTTCCTATTTTGTTGCATTACAACCTGTAATTTAAATTGATATTTATTCGGATTTCATGTAATGGACATACATAAAATATTCCAAATTGGTGAAGTGAAATGAAAAAGATAACTTGTTTAAAAATTTTTTTTTTTTTTTAATAAAAACTGAAAAGTGGTGCTCCTGCTGCAACCAATTACCTTCAGAAATCACATAATTAGTTAAATAAATTCCACCTGTGTGCAATCTAACTGTCAAATGACCTCAGTATATATACACATCTGTTCTGAAAGGCCCCAGAGTCTGCAACACCACTAAGCACCATTTCTTTTAACCTTTATTTAACTAGGAAAGTCAGTTAAGAACAAATTCTTATTTTCAATGATGGCCTAGGAACAGTGGGTTAACTGCCTTTTTCAGGGGAAGAACAACAGATTTTTACCTTGTCAGCTCAGGGATTCAATCTTGCAACCTTTCGTTAAACAAGTCCATTGCTCTAAACACTAGGCTACCTGCCGCCCCAATGAAGACCAAAGAGCTCTCCAAACAGAAATTTGTGGAGAAGTACAGATCAGGGTTGAGTTATAAAAAAAATATCCTAAACTTTGAACATCCCCACTGAGCATCATTAAATCCATTATTAAATCATGGAAATATTATGGCAGCAAAACAAACCTGCCAAGAGAGGGCCGCCCACCAAAACTCACGGACCATGCAAGGAGGGCAGAGGGGCAACAAAGAGACCAAAGATAAGCCTGAAGGAGCTGCAAAGCTCCACAGCGGAGATTGGAGTATCTGTCCATAGGACCACTTTAAGCCAAACACTCCACAGAGCTGGGCTTTGAATTGAGATTTTTGGCCATTAAGGAAAGACTATGTCGGGTGCAAACACCTCTCATCACCCTGAGAACACCATCCCCACAGTGAAGCATGGTGGTGGCAGCATCATGTTGTGGGGGTGTTTTTCATCGGCAGGGACTGGGAAACTGGTCAGAATTGAAGGAATGATGGATGGCACTAAATACAGGGAAATTATTGACGGAAACCTGTTTCAGTCTTCCAGAGATTTGAGACTGGGGCAGAGGTTCACCTTCCAGCAGGTCAAGTCCCTTAAGCATACTGTTAAAGCAACACTTGAGTGGTTTAAGGGGAAACATTTAAATGTCTTGGAATGGCCTAGTCAAAGCCCGGACCTCAATCCAATTGAGAATCTGTGGCATTACTTAAAGATTGCTGTACACCAGCGGAACCCATCCAACTTGAAGGAACTGGAGCAGTGGCTAGATGTGCCAAGCTTATAGAGACATACCCCAAGATACTTGCAGCTGTAATTGCTGCAAAAGGTGGCTCTACAAAGTATTGACTTTGGTGAGTGCATAGTTACGCACGCTCAAGTTTTCATTTCTTTGTCATATTTCTTGTTTGTTTCACAATAAAAAAATATTTTTCATCTTCAAAGTGGTAGGCATTTGTGTAAATCAAATGATACAAACCCCCAAAAATCAATTTTAATTCCAGGTTGTAAGGATACAAAATAGGAAAAATGCCAAGGGGGTGAATATTTTCGCAAGCCATTGTAACAAAGAAAAAACAGCAAATACAAATCTTAGAGTCAACTATTAAAGACTACCAGAAACCACTGTATTCTCCTACTACATTGAATGAACTACAAGACAAATTACAAACCCTCCAACCCCAAAAGGCATGTGGTGTTGATAGTATCCTTAATGAAATGATAAAATATACAGACCACAAATTCCAATTGGCTATACTTAAACTCTTTAACATCATCCTTAGCACTGGCATCTTCCCCAATATTTGGAACCAAGGACTGATCATCCCAATCCACAAAACTGGAGACAAATTTGACCCCAATAACTCCCATGCGTTATGCGCCAACAGCAACAGAAAATAATCTGCATTATCATTAACAGCAGACTCGTACATTTCCTCAGTGAAAACAATGTACAGAGCAAATGTCAAATTGGCTTTTTACCGAATTACCGTACGACAGACCACGTATTCACTCTGCACACCCTAATTGACAAACAAACAAACAAAAACAAAAGCAGTGTTCTCGTGATTTGTTGATTTCAAAAAAGCATTTGACTCAATTTGGCATGAAGGGCTTCTATACAAATTGATGGAAAGTGATGTTGGGGGTAAAAACATATGACATTATAAAATCAATGTATACAAACAAAAATTGCCAAAAAACACACATTTCTTTCCACATGGCCGTGGGGTGAGATAGGGATGCAGCTTAAGCCCCACCCTCATATACATGTATATCAACAAATTGGTGAGGGCACTAGAACAGTCTGTAGCACCTGGTCTCAACCTACTAGAATCTGAAGTCAAATGTCTAATGTTTGCTGATGATCTGGTTCTTCTGTCCCCAACCAAGGAGGGCCTACAGCAGCACCTAGATCTTCTGCACAGATTATGCCAGACCTGGGCCCTGACAGTAAATCTCAGTAAGACAAAAATAATGGTGTTCCAAAAAAGGTCTAGTTGCCAGGACCACAAATACAAATTCCATCTAGACACCGTTACCCCAAAAAACTATACATACCTCGACCTAAACATTAGCGACACAGGTAACTTCCATAAAGCTGTGAACAATCTGAGAGACAAGGCAAGAAGGGCCTTCTATGCAGTCCACTAAGCAAGCTGGTCCTGGGGCTCTGTTCACAGACACAACACACATTGGAAAGAATTAACAAAAATACAGAGCAAACTAGAATGCTATTTGGCACTAAACATAGAGTACACAGTGGCAGAATTCCTGACCACTGTGACTGACCCAAACTTAAGGAAAGCTTTGACTATGTACAGACTCAGTGAGCATAGCCTTGCTATTGAGAAAGGCCCGCAGTAGGCAGACCTGGCTCTCAAGAAAAGACAGGCTATATGCACACTGCCCACAAAATGAGGTGGAAACAAAGCTGCACTTCCAAACCTGCCAAATATATATTGACTATATTAGAGACACATATTTCCCTCAGATTGCACAGACCCACAAAGAATTTGAAAAAAAAAAACATTTTGATAAACTCCCATATCTATTGGGTGAAATACCACAGTGTGTCATCCCAGCAGCAAGAAGTGTGACCTGTTGCCACAAGAAAAGGGCAGCCAGTGAAGAACAAACACCATTGTAAATACAACCCATATTTATGCTTATTTATCTTTGCTTTTGTACTTTTTATTGTTTATTTCAATTTTGTTTATTATCTTTTTCACTTGCTTTGGCAATGTTAACAAATGTTTCCCATGCCAATAAAGGAGGGGAGGAGGGGGAGGGGTGGAGGGGAGAGAGAGAGAGAGAGAGGGGAGAGAGAGAGCGAGAGAGAGGGGGAGAGAGAGAGAGAGAGAGGGAGAGAGAGAGAGAGAGAGAGAGAGAGGGGGGGAGAGAGAGAGAGAGAGGGGAGAGAGAGAGAGCGAGAGAGAGGGGAGAGAGAGAGAGCGAGAGAGAGGGGGGAGCGAGAGAGTGAGAGAGAGAGAGAGAGAGAGAGAGAGAGGGAGAGAGAGAGATAGAGAGAGAGAGAGAGAGACAGAGAGAGAGAGAGAGAGAGAGAGAGAGAGAGAGAGAGAGAGAGAGAGAGGGAGAGGGAGAGAGAGAGAGAGAGAGAGAAGGAGAGACAGGGAGAGAGAGAGAGGGAGAGAGAGGGAGACCAGAGTCTTAAAGAGACAAGTTCCTATAATCACAACAGGACATGTCTTATCAATTTCCTTTTCCTCACTCTGTAACGCCCTATCAAACACACTGTTCATAGGATGCACTCAGTGATGAGAATCCTAACCCTAGCTTCTTGTCCACAGCTCCAACTCAATTTAACCACTGAGCATTATGTAAAATAAGTTCAACAGCTCCTCTCAATCATACAAACACGAGCCAAGAAGCGTGCAAGATGGAAACTGAACTGCACTTCCTAACCTCCTGCCACATATTTCCCTCAGATTACACAGACCCAGAAAAAAAAATATATATCTAATTTTGATAAACTCCCATATCTATTAGGTGAAATACCACATTGTGACATCACAGCAGCAAGATTTGTGACCCGTTTCCACAAGAAAAGGGCAAACAATGAAGAACAAACACCATTGTAAATAAAACCCATATTTATGTTTATTTATCTTATCTTTTGCACTTGAACTATTTGCACATAATGTGACATTTTAAATGTCTTTATTCTTTTGGGAACTTTTGTGAGTGTAATGTTTACTGTTAATTTGTATTGTTTATTTCACTTTTGTATATTAACTACTTCACTTGCTTTGGCAATGTTAACATATGTTTCCCATGCCAATAAAGCCCTTAAATTGAAATTGAAATTGAAAGAGAGAGGGAGAAAGAGAGAGAGAGATTGAGAGAGAGAGAGATTGAGAGAGAGATGTATACAATGTATACTGGCAATACGTGCAGCATTAAAATTGGCAAGAAAATAACAACATTCTTTAACCAGGGGCGGGGCCTTCGCCAGGGTTGCAATCTGAGCCCTGCACTCTTCAATATTTACATCAACCAATTGGCCACTATTCTAGAAAAATCCTCAGCCCCCGGTGTTAGTCTCCACAATTCAGAGGTTAAATGCCCACTCTTCGCAGATGACCTATGCCTGCTGTCTCCCACAGCACATGGCCTACAGCAGAGCCAGAGCTTGGACCTGCTAGAGCAGTATTGCCAGACCTGGGCCCTGGCAGTAAACCCCAAAAAGACTCAAATAATGATTTTCCAGAGAAGATCCAGATCTCAGGGAATTAAACCAAAGTCCTCAATTGGTACAAAATATATAAAGTACTGCACACACTACAATTACTTAGGTTAAAAAATAAGCTCAACTGGACACCTTAATGAGGTAGTGAATGAACTGAGAGAGAAAGCACGCAAGCACGAAATACCTATTAAAATTTGGCTAAAACTAATTGAATGTGTCATTGAACCAATTGCACTTTATGGCAGCGAGGTGTGGGGTCCACTTGCAAAACAAGATTTCATCAAATGGGACAAACACCCCATTGAAACCCTGCATGCAGAGTTCTGTAAGATTCTCCTACATGTCCAGAGGAAAACTACAAACAATGCATGCAGGGCAGAATTTGTCCAATACCACTAATAATAAAAACTCAAAAAATAGCAATTAAGTTTTGGAAACATCTAAAATAAAGTGCCCCCCTCTCATATCATTACCAAGCCCTGCAATGCCAAGAGCTGAGCAAAGAAAAGAGTCCCCTCATCCAGCTGGTCCTGGGGCTGAGTTCACAAACCTGTTCTACTAACACACTGAAGTCTCAAGACCAGAACATCCAATCAATCAGAATAAACCGAATTACAACACAGTCAAAACAAAACTACATTGCTTATTGGGAAACACAAGCACAAGCACAAAGCAAAATGCAGTGCTATCTGACCCTACATCAACAGTACACCGAGGCTAACTATTTGACCATGGTTACTGATCAAAACCTTGACAAAGTACAGGCTCAGTGCGCACAGCCTTGCCACTGAGAAGGGTAGACACAGGAAAACCTGGCTCCCTGTAGAGGAAAGGCTGTGCAACCACTGCACAACAGCAGAACCTGAGACGGAGCTGCATTTCCTGACAAAATGTAAAAAATATAAAACAATTAGAGAGTGTCATTTACCCAAATTTAAAACCCTTATTCAAGGTTTCAAAGACCTCTCTGATGAGAGTAGGCTACCCGTCCTGTTGGGGGAGGACGCAGAGAGCTGTGGGTTGGCTGCGCACTACATTGCTGCTTGCCATACGATGAGGGACAGTGTCTGACAGACCAACCAACCTGCCCATGTTCTTTATGCTAATTGCTATTGTTCAACGTATGGTTATTTTGACACTTGGTTATTATTGTTACTGTAGTCCTGTTGACAATTTTGATTTCATATTGTAAATATCCTAAATAAGCTTTGGCAATATGTACATTGTTACATCATGCCAATAAAGCAAATTGAATTAGAGAGGGAGAGAGGGAGAGAGGGAGAGAGAGAGAGAGAGAGAGAGAGAGGGAGAGAGAGAGAGAGGGAGAGAGGGAGAGAGAAAGAGAGAGGGAGAGAGGGAGAGAGAGAGAGAGAGAGAGAGAGAGAGAGAGAGAGAGAGAGAGAGAGAGAGAGAGAGAGAGAGAGGGAGAGAGAGAGGGAGAGAGGGAGAGAGGGAGAGAGAGAGAGAGAGAGAGAGAGAGAGATGTCAGGTTCCTAGAATCACAACAGGACACGGCTTATCAAATCAACATCAAATCAAATGTTATTAGTCACATGTGCAGAATACAACAGGTGTAGACGGATAAGAATAAGAGATAAAAGTAACAAGTAATTAAAGAGGAGCAGTAAAAAATAACAATATATACAGGGGGGTGCCGGTACAGAGTCAATGTGTGGGGGCACAGGTTAGTTGAGCTAGTATGTACATGTAGGTAGAGTTGATTAAAGTGACTATGCATAGATGGCAACAGAGAGTGGCAGTGGTGTGGAGAGGGGGGGGGGGGCAATGTGAATAGTCTGGGTAGCCATTTGACTAGATGTTCAGGAGTCTTATGGCTTGGGGGTAGAAGCTGTTTAGAAGCCTCTTTGACCTAGACTTGGAGCTCCGGTACCGCTTGCCGTGTGGTAGCTGAGAGAACAGTCTGTGACTAGGTTGCTGGAGTCTTTGACAATTTTCAGGGCCTTCCTCTGACACCGCCTGGTATAGAAGTCCTGGATGGCAGGAAGCTTGGCCCCAGTGATGTACTGGGCCGTTCACACTACCCTCTGTAGTGCCTTGCGGTGGGAGGCCGAGCAGTTGCCATACCAGACAGTCATGCAACCAGTGCTCTCCCATGCTCTCGATTGTGCACCTGTAGAACCTTTTGAGGATCAGAGTAACCATGCCAAATCTTTTCAGTCTCCTGAGGGGCAATAGGTTTTGTCGTGCCTACTTCATGACTGTCATGGTGTGCTTGGACCATGTTAGTTTGTTGGTGATGTGGACACCAAGGAACTTGAAGCTCTCAACCTGCTCCGCTGCAGCCCCATCGATGAGAATGGGTGTGTGCTCTGTCCTCTTTTCCTGTAGTCCACTATCATCTCCTTTGTCTTGATCACGTTGAGGGAGAGGTTGTTGTCCTGGCCCCACACGGCCAGGTCTCTGACCTCCTCCCTATTGGCTGTCTCGTTGTTGTCAGTGATCAGGCCTACCGCTGTTGTGTCATTGTAAAATTTAATGATGGTGTTGGAGTCGTTTCTGGCCGTGCAGCCATGAGTGAACAGAGAGTACAGAAGGGGGCTGAGCACGCACTGAGGGGCCCCTGTGTTGAGGATCAGCGTGGCGGATGTATTGTTACCTACAGTGCCTTGCGAAAGTATTCGGCCCCCTTGAACTTTGCGACCTTTTGCCACATTTCAGGCTTCAAACATAAAGATATAAAACTGTATTTTTTTGTGAAGAATCAACAACAAGTGGGACACAATCATGAAGTGGAACGACATTTATTGGATATTTCAAACTTTTTTAACAAATCAAAAACTGAAAAATTGGGCGTGCAAAATGAATCAGCCCCCTTAAGTTAATACTTTGTAGCGCCACCTTTTGCTGTGATTACAGCTGTAAGTCGCTTGGGGTATGTCTCTATCAGTTTTGCACATCGAGAGACTGAAATTTTTTCCCATTCCTCCTTGCAAAACAGCTCGAGCTCAGTGAGGTTGGATGGAGAGCATTTGTGAACAGCAGTTTTCAGTTCTTTCCACATATTCTCGATTGGATTCAGGTCTGGACTTTGACTTGGCCATTCTAACACCTGGATATGTTTATTTTTGAACCATTCCATTGTAGATTTTGCTTTATGTTTTGGATCATTGTCTTGTTGGAAGACAAATCTCCGTCCCAGTCTCAGGTCTTTTGCAGACTCCATCAGGTTTTCTTCCAGAATGGTCCTGTATTTGGCTCCATCCATCTTCCCATGAATTTTAACCATCTTCCCTGTCCCTGCTGAAGAAAAGCAGGCCCAAACCATGATGCTGCCACCACCATGTTTGACAGTGGGGATGGTGTGTTCAGGGTGATGAGCTGTGTTGCTTTTACGCCAAACATAACGTCTTGCATTGTTGCCAAAAAGTTCAATTTTGGTTTCATCTGACCAGAGCACCTTATTCCACATGTTTGGTGTGTCTCCCAGGTGGCTTGTGGCAAACTTTAAACAACACTTTTTATGGATATCTTTAAGAAATGGCTTTCTTCTTGCCACTCTTCCATAAAGGCCAGATTTGTGCAATATACGACTGATTGTTGTCCTATGGACAGAGTCTCCCACCTCAGCTGTAGATCTCTGCAGTTCATCCAGAGTGATCATGGGCCTCTTGGCTGCATCTCTGATCAGTCTTCTCCTTGTATGAGCTGAAAGTTTAGAGGGACGGCCAGGTCTTGGTAGATTTGCAGTGGTCTGATACTCCTTCCATTTCAATATTATCGCTTGCACAGTGCTCCTTGGGATGTTTAAAGCTTGGGAAATATTTTTGTATCCAAATCCGGCTTTAAACTTCTTCACAACAGTATCTCGGACCTGCCTGGTGTGTTCCTTCTTCTTCATGATGCTCTCTGCGCTTTTAACGGACCTCTGAGACTATCACAGTGCAGGTGCATTTATACGGAGACTTGATTACACACAGGTGGATTGTATTTATCATCATTAGTCATTTAGGTCAACATTGGATCATTCAGAGATCCTCACTGAACTTCTGGAGAGAGTTTGCTGCACTGAAAGTAAAGGGCCTGAATAATTTTGCATGCCCAATTTTTCAGTTTTTGATTTGTTAAAAACGTTTGAAATATCCAATAAATGTCGTTCCACTTCATGATTGTGTCCCACTTGATGTTGATTCTTCACAAAAAAAATACAGTTTTATATCTTTATGTTTGAAGCCTGAAATGTGGCAAAAGGTCGCAAAGTTCAAGGGGGCCGAATACTTTCGCAAGGCACTGTACCCTTACCACCTGGGGGCGACCCGTCAGGAAGTCTAGGATACAGTTGCAGAGGGAGGTAGTCCCAGGGTCCTTAGCTTATTGATGAGCTTTGAGGGCACTATGGTATTAAATGCTGAGCTGTAGTCAATGAATAGCATTCTCACATAGGTGTTACTTCTGTCCAGGTGTGAAAGGGCAGTGTGGAGTGCAATAGAGACTGCATCATCTGTGGATCTGTTGGGGCAGTATGCAAATTGGAGTGGGTCTAGGGTTTCTGGGATGATGGTGCAAATGTGAGCCATGACCAGCCTTTCAAAGCACTTCATGGCTACAGACGTGAGTGCTACGAGTCGGTAGTCATTTAGGCAGGTTACCTTAGTGTTCTTGGGCACAGGCACTATGGTGGTCTGCTTAAAACATGTTGGTATTACAGACTCGGACAGGGACAGGTTGAAAATGTCAGTGAAGACACTTGCTAGTTGGTCAACGCATGCTCGCAGTACACGTCCTGGTATTCTGTCTGGCCCTGCGGCCTTGTGAATGTTGACCTGTCTAAAGGTCTTACTCACTTCGGCTGTGGAGAGTGTGATCACACAGTCTTCCGGTACAGCTGGTGCTCTCATGCATGTTTCAGTGTTATTTGCCTTGAAGCGAGCATAGAAGTAGTTTAGCTTCCCTTTGTAGTCTGTAATAGTTTGCAGGCCCTGCTACATCCGATGATCAGAGCCGGTGTAATAAGACTCGCTCTTAGTCCTGTGTTGACACTTTGCCTGTTTGATGGTTCGTCTGAGGGCATAGCAGGATTTCTTATAAGCTTCCGGGTTAGAGTCCTGCTCCTTAAAAGCGGGACTCTTCCATTTCCACATATCCACTTCCATTTTCTTTTCGTCACTCTGTAACCGCCTATCAAACACTGTTCATAGGATGTACTCAGTGATGAGAACCCTAACCCTAGCTTAATGTCCACAGCTCCAGCTCAAGTTAACCACTGAGCATTATGTAAAATAAGTTCAACAGCTCCTCTCAATCATACAGTACTTTAGAGACAAAAACACGAGCTAAGAAGCGTGCAAGAAACTACCTTAACTATCAGCCTGAGATACTGAAGACTACCTCAACGATCAGCCTGAGATACTGAAAACTACCTCAACTATCAGCCTGAGATACTGAAAACTACCTCAACTATCAGCCTGAGATACTGAAGACTACCTCAACGATCAGCCTGAGATACTGAAAACTACCTCAACTATCAGCCTGAGATACTGAAAACTACCTCAACTATCAGCCTGAGATACTGAAAACTACCTCAACTATCAGCCTGAGATACTGAAGAATACCTCAAATATCAGCCTGAGATACTGAAGACAAACAGAGGGTTTGTCAGCAGAAAGGGAGCTGTCTGAACAGTGTCACAGATAACTGCCTAATAGCACCCTATTCCCAACTGTATAGTGCACTACTTTTTACCAGAGCCCTATGGACACAACTTTTAACCAAGGCCTGTACAAAAGTAGTGCACCAAAGAGGGAATAGGGTGCCATTGTGACTCAACCAATGTATTTTTCCTGGATTGTAATCAGAGCCTGCACGGTAGCCTCTGTGCTCTATGCTCTGTGCTCCGGCAGAAAAGGCCATGCAGCCTGTATCCCAAATGGCACCCTATTCCCTATACGGCGTGCCACTTTTGATCAAAGCCCTGGTCAAAAGCAGTGCACTATATAGTGAATAGAGTGCCATTGGGGACACATACCCACCACATTTACTTGCTGTGGAACAGATTGAGTGCTGTACCTTACAACAGAATCCTGATAAAAAGCCTTGTGCTGGTGTTCAGTTTATCTTGCAGGGATATCCTCCTCACTGAGACAGAGAAAGATTAGGTTCTATCCCAGGCTGAATCCCAAATGGCACCATTTTCCCTATATAGTGTGCTACTTTTGACCAGGGCCCATAGGGCACTGGTTAAAAATAGTGCACTATTTAGGGGAAAAGGATGCAGTTTGGGACGAGTCACAGTGGTAGCACGGACACGGATGTCCTCACCCATGGAAGTGGACACACACCGGTCCGCCCACTCCTGCCTGGGAGGACACCATCTTGGAAATGAAAACAAAGGAGAAATTCCACTATTTCCACTGAAATACTGTACCACCAGCCTACCATTGAAATGGAAACAAGATGACATAGGTGGTAGTGGTAGAATAGCTGACATGAAAGTTGAATATACATTATATCAGGGTTCCTTCTCTCAGAATCAGGAGGATGATAAAAAATTATTTGTCTGCCTGCCAGTAGGTCTGCCTGTCTGGCTGGCTACCTACCTGTCTGCCTGTAGATCTGCCTACCTGTCTGCCTGCAGATCTGCCTGTCTGGCTGCCTGTAGGTCTGCCTGTCTGTCTGGCTGCCTACCTGCCTGTAGGTCTGCCTGTCTGTCTGGCTACCTGCCTGTCTGTCTGTCTGTAGATCTGCCTGTCTGCCTGTCTGGCTGCCTACCTGTCTGTCTGTCTGTCTGTCTGTCTGTCTGTCTGTCTGTCTGCCTGTCTGTCTGTCTGTCTGTCTGTCTGTCTGTCTGTCTGTCTGTCTGTCTGTCTGTCTGCCTGTCTGTCTGTCTGTCTGTGAGCTTGTAAAGGGAGGAAGATGATTTCACACACCAGTGTATGCCTTTGAATAATATAAAGTATTGTAGATGGGAGCTGAATAAAGTGTGTACACAGTGGAAGTGATTGAGATGTAGGCCTAGTTGTGCAGTATATTGATGTAGAGATATAAAGACACTCATTGGCTCAGACAGAGACAGACAGAGCATTGTTTTCAACGTAATATGTTTTTGGGAGAACGTAATAAAATAAAGGGGTTATATGGGTCCCAAATGGCACCCTATTCCCCCAGGCCTCTGGTCAAAAGTAGTGCACTATATAGGGAATAGGGTGCCATTTGGGAAATAGCCATATGCTTTCCATGGGAGCATGATTATGGGTGGAAGTGTCAAACTCCACAGGATATGTAACATCTCTATGATGCCCCTCAGCAGCCACTGGTTTGGTTCACAATAGGCAATAATCCATAACACTCACCCATGTCCCTAATTTATTTTAAGCCACTGAAACAAACAACAAAATAAAACAAAACAGAGGGGGATAGAGGAGGCATGACCGAGAGCTTGTAAAGCAGGGATAGTTTGATGGTTCCTTGTGGCTTTCCTCCATATCATCTAGTCTTGATTACTGTTTTGTCCCTCCTGATCTGGCATCTCGCCACTGTGCTGCAGCAATTACCATATTATACAGCACTCCACGAAACATGCAATTTAATCATTACCTTTAAAATCGCATTTTTATTACCAGATCCTCACTCCGCTCCTTTCTCCGCTCCTCTCCGCTCCTCTCTCTGCTCCTCCTCACTCCTTTCTCCGCTCCTCTCTCTGCTCCTCTCTCCGCTCCTCTCTCTGCTCCTCCTCACTCCTTTCTCCGCTCCTCTCTCTGCTCCTCTCTCTGCTCCTCTCTCCGCTCCTCTCCCTGGTCCTCTCTCTGCTCCTCCTCACTCCTTTCTCCGCTCCTCTCTCCGCTCCTCTCTCCGCTCCTCTCCCTGCTCCTCTCTCTGCTCCTCCTCACTTCTTTCTCCGCTCCTCTCCCTGCTCCTCTCTCCGCTCCTCTCTCTGCTCCTTCTCCGTTCCTCTCCCTGCTCCTCTCTCTGCTCCTCTCCCTGCTCCTCTCTCTGCTCCTCCTCGCTCCTCTCCCTGCTCCTCTCTCCGCTCCTCTCCCTGCTCCTCTCTCCGCTCCTCTCTCTGCTCCTTCTCCGTTCCTCTCCCTGCTCTTCTCTCTGCTCCTCTCTCCGCTCCTCTCTCCGCTCCTTTCTCCGCTCCTCTCTCCGCTCCTCTCCCTGCTCCTCTCTCCGCTCCTCTCCCTGCTCCTCTCTCCGCTCCTCTCCCTGCTCCTCTCTCCGCTCCTCCTCGCTCCTCCTCCTCGCTCCTCTCTCCGCTCCTCTCCCTGCTCCTCTCTCTGCTCCCCCTCGCTCCTTTCTCCGCTCCTCTCCCTGCTCCTCTCCCTGCTCCTCTCTCCGCTCCTCCTCGCTCCTTTCTCCGCTCCTCTCCCTGCTCCTCTCTCTGCTCCTCTCTCCGCTCCTCCTCGCTCATTTCTCCGCTCCTCTCCCTGCTCCTCTCTCCGCTCTTCTCCCTGCTCCTCTCTCCGCTCCTCTCCCTGCTCCTCTCTCCGCTCCTCTTCGCTCCTCCTCGCTCCTCCTCGCTCCTCTCTCTGCTCCTCTCTCCGCTCCTCCTCGCTCCTTTCTCGGCTCCTCTCCCTGCTCCTCTCTCCGCTCCCCCTCGCTCCTTTCTCCGCTCCTCTCCCTGCTCCTCTCTCTGCTCCTCTCCCTGCTCCTCTCTCCGCTCCTCCTCGCTCCTTTCTCCGCTCCTCTCCCTGCTCCTCTCTCCGCTCCTCTCTCTGCTCCTTCTCCGTTCCTCTCTCCACTCCTTCTCCACTTTTCTCTCCGTTCCTCTCTCCACTCCTTCTCCACTCCTCTCCCTGCTCCTCTCTCCGCTCCTCCTCGCTCCTTTCTCTGCTCCTCTTCCTGCTCCTCTCTCCGCTCCTCTCTCTGTTCCTTCTCCGTTCCTCTCTCCACTCCTTCTCCACTCTTCTCTCCGTTCCTCTCTCCACTCCTTCTCCACTCCTCTCCCTGCTCCTCTCTCCGCTCCTCCTCGCTCCTCTCTCCGCTCCTCCTCGCTCCTTTCTCCGCTCCTCTCCCTTCTCCTCTCTCCGCTCCTCTCTCTGCTCCTTTTCCGATCCTCTCTCCACTCCTTCTCCACTCCTCTCCTCACTCCTCTCTCCGCTCCTCCTCGCTCCTTTCTCCGTTCCTCTCCCTGCTCCTCTCTCCGCTCCTCGTCACTCCTCTCTCTGCTCCTCCTCGCCCCTTTCTCCGCTCCTCTCTCTGCTCCTTTCTCCGCTCCTCTCTCTGCTCCTTTCCCCACTCCTCTCCCTGCTCCTCTCTCCGCTCCTCCCTGCTCTTATCTCCGCTCCTCTCTCCGCTCCTCCTCGCTCCTTTCTCCGCTCCTCTCTCTGCTCCTTCTCTGTTCCTCTCTCCACTCCTCTCTCTGCTCCTCCTCGCTCCTTTCTCCACTCCTCTCCCTGCTCCTCTCTCCGCTCCTTCTCGCTCCTTTCTCCACTCCTCTCCCTGCTCCTCTCTCTGCTCCTCTCTCTGCTCCTTCTCCATTCCTCTCTCCACTCCTTCGCCACTCTTCTCTCCGCTCCTCTCTCCACTCCTTCTCCACTCATCTCCAGGTCTCCAGCTGCTTATATAAAACCTCTCATAAAACACATACAGAGAAAGCGGTATGCATGCAGCTAGCACTTCTCCACCTGTAATGCATCATTATAATCAGACTCTCGTCATTTCCACAGATATGAAGGTTAATGAGCAAGGGCAGCTAGAGACCTGTCATTTTGCAGAAATGCATTCCTTTCTCTTGTGTGTTACTTTATCTTACCAGACATATACAGTCATCCAGATGCATTGTAGCTTTTATGTCCCTTCATCGATGCTGATTTTAAAGTGTCTCCACTTTCCACAAGTCCAGCACTTAAAGGTTGTTACTGTGTTGTACGATAAACCACACCCAGAACCCATCGTCCATCTCCACAATAGTTAACACAACACTTCATTCATTCCACAAACTCATTTTCATTTTCATATGAATACATACGTGGATAATCCAAGTAGTTGTTATTGTTCATAATAACAATAATAATATGACACTTTAATGAGAAAAACAACCACAACAGGTTCAATGCCTCCCAGGCCTATATGTGAGAATGTGGAGTGACAATGGCTGCCATGGCCTTGGTGGGAAGGAGAGGCTGTTGTCCCTCTGAAGAGCCTTCCAGTCTAATCAATGCCTCTCACAGGATCATTGATTAGTAGTCATACTCACAGGGCCACAGCTGTAATATTGTCACATCTCATGTCCTGATGTGCAGCTCTAAGTGGATACATACTACATATGTAAGATCTTAATTTGATTACCCTTAATGCCCATTAATAATATTCCACGTAATATCTCAGATTTCCTGTTGCTGAATTATTATTTTCCTGCTGTAGCATACTGGTTCAATTTAAGATCCTACATCTTCATACTATGTTATTTTAGAGTTGCTTCTTTAATCATAGATCAAAGTGAATACCAATGGCTAAGTAGATGTCATTCAGTCATTTATAGGGAGGAACATTCCAGTTCACAGTAGGACAGGGCAGCTAATGTAACACAATCAATCAATCAATCAATAACATGTACTTATAAAGCCCTTTTTACATCAGCACTTGTTAAAGTGCTTTACAGATACCCAGCCTAAAACCCCAAAGAGCAAGCAGTGCAGATGCAGGAGCACAAGAGACGAGAACCAGAGGAGAGGATGAGTACCCCCAGTCTTCCTGGGTGGAGGAGCCCAGTCTCTGGCCTGCTGCTGACCCAGGATGCGTCCCAAAAGGCACCCTAATCCCTTTACAGTGGTCATTGATTCACCCTGGCTGTCATTAATTGAAAGTCTTTGTTTATCATCAGTATTGAATTTTAAAAAACGTAGCGTAACATAAAACATAACATAAAACTGAAGGTGGGGAGAATCTCAATTGCGTACTCATTACATCCTCTCTCCTCACTACTCGCCTCCTTCTCAAAACCCATTGGATGAGAAAGCCAGATGTCCCTCCCCTCTAACCTTCTCCTCCAATTGGTTTTGAAAAGGAGGAGAGGAGAGATGACGTGAGGAGTATGCATTTGAGATTCTTGCAGAATATCTCAAGGTGCTCACAGTGCCTAAGTTAGAACTATCTTAATTTGCGTCACATAGGGGCAGTCACGGGGGAGTGAGAGGAGGGTGAGAAAAGTTTGACATAATTTCAGCAGTTATAGAGTTCAGTGCTCAGAGGGATGGAAGGAGGGAGTGAAGTGTGAGGGGAAGAGAGGAGGAGAGAGAGAGACATAAATGAGAGCAGGGCGTAAACGGACTACATTAGTGACAGCTCCATTACCCAGAGGTGGGCAGATGTCCGCCTGGCGCCTGACTGTGTTAGCAGCTGAAGCAAGTGGAGCAGGAGGGGAGTGGAGGAGGGGAGGAGGGGGAGGGGTGGAGGGGAGAGAGAGAGAGAGAGAGAGAGAGAGAGAGAGAGAGAGAGAGAGAGAGAGAGAGAGAGAGAGAGAGAGGATGGGCAGCACCAGGCAGGTGTTCTCCCTGTGGGTCTCTCCCCAAGCACGGTGCTCACTGACCCATGCAAAGACACTTCTCACCTGGCGTGGTCCCATAGCCTGGCCCCCACCATAGAGGACAGGAAAGAGGGGAATGAATGACAAGGTAAAGAAGGAAGAATAAGAGGAAGGAAGAGTAGTGTGATTCTCTAGATATCCGTTTTCCTCTCTCTGCTGACTGTAAAATCTGAGTCCCAAATGGCAACCTATTCCCTGTATAGGGCACTATTCTCTAGCCCTGGTTAAAAGTAGTGTACTAAATAGGGAATAAGGTGGCATTTGGGATGCAAGCTATGGCTCTGTTGAATGTAGTGTCACATCGCTTAATGGTCTGATTTGAGATAGGCTTGGAATCCACTCTAATTAGCCTGCCGTGCCTTCCGGACTTGCACTTCCTTAAATGCAAATGTGTGTGAGTGTGTGTCTGCATATGTTATGGACGTCACGTTGATTGCTTTTACATATTTACATTGACCCCCCCATTTGTTTTTACGCTGCTGCTACTTGCTGTTTATTATCTATGCATAGTGTCACAGATCCCCCCGGTACTGCTGCTCATTCCGTGCACCAGTTCCGGAGGTCTATGTCACCGGCCTCTAAGAGTCACTTAACTGGATCATTATGCACACCTGGTTCCCATTCCCCCTGATTAGTAATTGTATATATGTGCCCTCTGTTCACCACTGTCTTGGTCGGTTATTGTTCCCATGTCCGTTGGTCTTGTGAGTACCTACACGTATTGTGCACTTGTTATTACGGGTCTCGTCCCGTGTATTGTTGTGCACTTGTTATTACGGGTCTCATCCTGTGTATTGTTGTACACTTGTTATTACGGGTCTCATCCCGTGTATTGTTGTACACTTGTTATTACGGGTCTCATCCCGTGTATTGTTGTGCACTTGTTATTACGGGTCTCGTCCTGTGTATTGTTGTGCACTTGTTATTACGGGTCTCGTATTGTGTATTGTTGTGCACTTGTTATTACGGGTCTCGTCCTGTGTGTTGTTATTACGGGTCCCTTGTATTTTTAGAGGTTTAACCTCACTCTTTTGTTTGGGTTACATCCCTGTGTATTTTATATAAGTGTGTTTTGGGCTTCGTCCCAATGCCTTTTCATGTCATGTTGTATTTTTGGGTGGAGTATTAAAACCCCTGTTAAGTATTCCTGCACCTGCCTCCAATCATTTATACAACGTGACAGAATAACTGACCATAAATGGAGACAGCGGGAATGGCCCGTCCGTCCAACGAGCAACTTCGGCCGCTGCAACTGACCCACACTGATTCCCTGTGGTCATCCCCAAGGCCGGTGTCGTTCCACAGCTGGTGTAGCGCGTCGGGGGGGTACTGTCACGGATCCACGTGGTACTGCTGCTCATTCTGGAGGTCTACGTCACTGGAATCTAGGCGTCACTAAACTGTTTCATTACACACACCTGGTTCCCATTCCCCCTGATTAGTAATTGTATATATGTTCACCATTGTCTTGGTCGGTTATTGTTCCCATGTCCGTTGGTCTTATGAGCACCTGTGCAATGTTGTTTCGGCTTTTGTGCTACATGTGCTACAAGGTTTACTCCTCGCTCTTTTGTTTGGGTTACATCCCTGTGCATTTTATATACGTGTGTTTCGGGCTTCGTCCCCATGCCTTTCTCATGACATGTTGTATTTTTGGGTGGAGTAATTGAACCCCCCCGTTATGTATTCCTGCGCCTGTCTCCGATCATTATACAACGGGACACATAGTCACTTTATCCCTACCTACATGTACATATTACCTCGACTAACCTGTAGCGAAATGCTTGTACTTTAGTTTATCTGGTAAATATTTACTTAACTCTATTTGTTGAACTGCATTGTTGGTTAAGGGCTTGTAAGCATTTCATGGTAAGGTTGAATTCGGCGCATGTGACAAATACAATTTGATTAGATTTTTGCTTATTGAGTACCACTTCCCCTTGATTTGGCTCATACCTGGCTGGAACTCGGGACCTCTGCTATGCTAACACACGTGACCGCCCTCCTTGACAACGTTCCAATGGTTTGAGCCACCCAAAAGGTATCAGTTGGATGTCTATGTACAACACTTCAAGCTAGCTGTGGAGTGAACTCCGTTACACATACAAGTATGAGTTCACACTCTATGAAGGTCAAAACCAGATCTGATCAGGGGTTGAGTTAGAGAGAAACGAAGGGGAGTTAAACCACCACAACAACAGAAAACATTCAATAGTAATTGGATAGATTTCTGTTACCACCTTCCTTCCGAGATGCTCCACCCCCACCACTTTCCTTCCCAATAATAATCTTCTCTGTACACAGCGAGGTTAGTGACCCATCTCTGACACGAGGGTGTGTATTTCCACCAGGACTATGTGAGCAAATGGGGCCTGTAGCTCATCACACACACATCATGTACGTCCCAAATGGCAGGGCCCTGGTCAAAAGTAGTGCTCTAAATAGGGAATAGGGTGCAATTGGGAATCATTTGCCATCCAGAGCTCAGAGGCCAGGCGAGAGGAAGTCCAGGCCAAACAGAAAGAGACGCCAAGGCTAACGTTTTATGCAGGTATTCTCTTCCATCTCCCGCTTTGACGTTTCAGCAGCATGGCCTTGAGACAGCAGAGCAAATAACACCTGTCCTATGAAGTTCTGCCTGAGGCATCTCCTATCCTCAACACAGAGACAGACAGAGAGAGAATGATGAGGTAAAGAAGGAAGAATAATAGGAAGGAAGAGTAGTGTGATTCTCTAGATATCTGCTTTGACAATGTGAACATATGTTCCCCATGCCAATAAAGCCCTTTGAATTGAGAGAGAGATACTTTTGCTTATCTATTTCACTAGCTCTGGCAATGTAAACATATGTTTCCCATGCCAATAAAGCCCTTTGTATCGAAGAGAGAGAGAGGCAGCACTGTGAGCAATAAGACCTCATGTAAAAGTGGTTCCCCAGGAGAAATCATGACATGATTGTGTGATCGTATGGAACTGACAGAAACAGAACTGAGAACTACGAACGAAAGCACTGATTGCAGAAACATTATACAAAATTAAATTACTGTAATCCAGAGGAAAATATGTCAGCTTGTGTGCGTCCAAAATGGGTATACGTCCAAAATAACACCCTATTCCCTATGTAGTGCACTACTTTTGACCTGGTCAAAGGCTTTTAGCCCACTAAGGTAAAGCACAACGGCAGTCATGTCATAAGTGTAAAACTAACAATGACTCAATGATCCATGCCTTCTGGGAGTGCTATAAAGTCCAAAAGTTATGTCCGGCGTTAGAAAGCTGTCTGGCAGAGGTTTAACAATGTACTTTTACTTATAATCCGTCTATCTGTATATTTCAAGACATGTGGCATAAGATGTTACAAGCACTATACATTTCCAAAAGATGAGAAATGAGAAGGGATGTTATTGTGAGACAAACAGGATGGGTATGAATATGGTGGGAGCATGTGGGTCTGTCATTAATTGTCACGACTTCTGCCGAAGTCGATGCCTCTCCTTGTTCGGGCGGTTGACGTCGCCGGTCTTCTAGCCATCGCCGATCCATTTTTCATTTTCCATTTGTTTTGTCTCGTTTTCCCACACACCTGGTTCTCATTTCCCTCATGTGTTGTGTATTTAACCCTTTGTTCCCCCCATGTCTTTGTGTGGTATTGTTTATTTGTAAGTGCACATTTTGTTTGACTGGTGCGCGTCGGGTTATTGTGCCCATACTTTGTATTTCTTATTCCGTTGGTTTTACTATTAAACTGCTCCGGCTATTATCAAGTTCTGCTCTCCTGCGTCTAACTTCCCTGCCACCAGAATCGCACCCCCTTACATTAATGTTTGTTGAAATGGATGTACGTCTGAGTAGGTGTTCTCTACTGTATGTTGAAGGTTGGGAATTAAGACCCAGTCAAAGTCATGTCTACGTCAGCGGATCTGTGTTTGTGGAATGTTAAAAGAAACCTCACCCAAAAACAATCTTTTGGTATTTGTTTCATTACTCCATTGTTGACATAGTCCCAAAATGTTTTGCTTGTCAGTAATCAAGTTTTCAAGATATGTAACTTTCAAAATACAGAAATCTTCCCCGTATGATGTGTTTTGCATCATATGATGAAAAATGCATCATACGAGGATGATTTCTGTATCTTGAGTCCTATAGTGTCCTATTGGGAAAAGAGGGCCATTTGGTAAGGGGCCATTTGTATCCTCATTCTCAGTACTTTAATTGTGGTTTTTAGACAATAAACAAATATGCATAAACGCATGCAACATATACAATAGACAACTTAACATTCCACAAACATCTGGTTAAACGTAGTGCACTATTGAGGGAATAGGGTGCCATTTGGGATGCATCCAGACCCATTACAGAGGCCTGCCAGCACCCATTTCCATAGGAGTCGTTCAGAAGACAGAGGTAGAACGAGACCCACGGGGAACACCAAACTAAAGTGCCTTCTTTTCTTCAGCACATAAATGGGTTGAATGTGGGATGCTGCTATTCTTCCCACAGAGCAAATATACTGTATGTCAACAAACATGTCAACAAACATGTCAACAAACATGACACGTAAAAACAATTGAGAAACTGGGAGATAAATCAGTGGAAATCAAACCTAAATAACTAACGATTGCTCTACACTCTTAGAAATAATGCTGCTATCTAGAACCTAAAAGGGTTCTTCTGCTGTCTCCATAGAAGAACACTTTGAAGAACCCTTGTTGGTTCCAGGTAGAACTATTTTGCTTCCTTTCCACAGAGGGTTCTACATGGAACCCAAAATGGTTCTACCTGGAACCAAAAAGGGGTTTTACCTGGAACCAAAAAGGGGTTTTACCTGGAACCAAAAAGGGGTTTTACCTGGAACCAAAAAGGGTTTTAGTGAGTTTTTCCTAGCCACCATGCTTCTACATCTGCATTGCTTGCTGTTTGGGGTTTTAGGCTGTGACATCGGCTGATGTAAAAAGGGCTTTATAAAATACATTTGATTGATTGATTGATTATCCTATAATGTCAGCTGAAGAACCCTTTTGGAACCCATTTTTCTAAGAGTGGACAGGAAAACTTTTCATCTAAAAGTAAGGGAGTCCCGGAGTTCATTCTATGATAGAGGATTAATAGTTGCTCTGAAATGCAAGGTAAATGTTGTCCCAGCTTCAACAAGCATGCTGTCCAGAATAAATATCATAGGATAGAACATAAGCCCTGTAATACTACCATGTTGGATAAAGTGCAACATTGATGAGCAGGGTGGAAAATACCAGAAAGGGAGACATTTAGTTAATATGATAAATCTACGTTGGCAGTCAGTCACAGCCGTGTAAATACATACTTCTGTCTTTCTTTCCATCAAATGTGCCTGTAGTTCTTAACTCAGAAGGTTCAAATGAACACATTCACTCTATGTATGAGTGCTGGAAAGACATGATATTTTCACAGCTGCTCCAGGTCTCTTCTTCCTACCAAGTTTGAATATCATGAAAACATCAGTGTGTTATTTCCCCCCTAACTTTTTTAAGAGACTATGGCTTATTTTTGTAGTTTGTTTGCATCCTCCATATGAAACCGAGGGAAAGTGGGTACCTGCTGCATCCATCCAAATGTCACCATATTCCCTATACTCTTTTCCAAGAGTGACCATGGAAAATACATAATGAAGCATTGGTAGCGTCCAAAATGTCACCCTATTCCATATATAGTGTACTAAACCCACATGTCACCGTATTCCCTATATTTTAGTGCACTATATAGGGAATAGGGTGCCATTTGGGACACCATCATTTAGTGACAGGGTACTTTGAAATGAGAAGAGGAAAAGAAAAGTGGAATCTAGGACAGCTAGTGAAATAAGACAGTATACAGTTATGAAACAGTAGATCTGTTGTGTTGAGAAAAGCAAACCACCAGTGCAGGTGTGTGACTCCGGACACTCCAGGGCAGGCACCGGGAGGAGCTCCATCTTAAGTCAGCTGAGAGCCCGCGCGCTGACTTGCAGCTGCCGTCGTCATAGCAGCCGCCTAAGCGGCGCCGCGCTGACTGGCTTCTAGGGCTGCTGTGAATTGGATGTCGTCACAGCGCTGGCGCCAGGGAGTCGGTAGAAGTGGGAGCTTGCGGCGATGCAGGCAACTCGCTACAGCTACTGCAGTGTGTGTTGAGCTCTGTTGTGCCAAGCCATCATCCGATTGGGTTCATCTTGGTACAGTGGGAAAGAAATTGAGAAACTGAGCATAGTTTAACGCATTGTGAAGTAAACTCACTCCAGATGAGCTAGTGGCCACGAAACCCTGAAATGTCCCTCTATGGAAAAAAATATAGACTAACAATAGTTGGAACTTGGAAATGTAATAAGATGGTAAAACATCAAACTTAAATGTATCTGCGTAATTACGAGGTAGACTACATTCATCACATGGATGTGCCTTCATTTAGATCAGAAATACAGACTCAGATGACTTCAAAACAGATTTTCACAAGGGCCCGCCAACCTCATCTCGCAGGTAACAGAGAAGAGCATCACTTTAGTGCGCGCCTTCACATAACTTGCTCAAGAATGCGGAAAATATGGGAGGGACGTAAAAGATAAACCGCATTTAAACCAATACTGTTGCTTGGGATAGTGATTGACACTTCTAGGTAGCCAATTGACGTGCATTTCGCCCTGATGTGCGACAAGCCCCGTTCACGAGCCTTTATAAGAACAATTGACAGCGTGCTGACTGATTGTACACGGCGAAGACTGGCCTAAAATACCGGTTTCTTTCATGCATAATATCTTATCACACTCAACTGTCGTCATGAAAGCAATAAGCCCGGAGCGGTCTATGAGGAACAACATCTCCAACTCGTCGGAACATACCCTCGGCATCTCCCGGAGCAAGAGCCCGATGGATGACCCTCTGAGTCTGCTGTACAATATGAACGACTGCTACACAATGCTGAAGGAACTCGTGCCCAGCCTCCCACAGAACGGGAACGTCAGTAAAATTGAGATATTGCAGCATGTTATAGACTATATCTTGGACCTTCAGATTGCACTGGACTCAAGCTCGTCCCTCTCCAGCTGCCAACATCAGCAGCAGCGGCCGGGACAGGCAACATCACCCAGGAATCCCCTAGCAACCATCAACTCAGACATCAGCCTCATCACCTTTCAGGTAAAAATAGAATCAAATAGCTTTATTTTTTTTCCAATTAGAGGACTTCTGTTTTGGAGTGGTTCAGAAAAATAAATAGACGAAACCATAGTGGGCTACACAGATTCTAGCGTGTTCAATTGGAATTCCTACATTTTAATAGATCCCCTAAATCCTATGACATGTACAGTTTTAATGTGGCCTTGTTAATATATGTTTAAATTAAGATTTGTTTTATTTTTATATATATGTTTATATGCTTACTTTAATTAAAGGCTTTTAGAATAGATCTATTTTTTAAAACATTATTTCCAAGCAGTCTGCCTATTTGACTTCTCATAAAGCTTTTGCATTTGACTATGTGCCACTGTTGGTTATTGTACACATGACAGCTTGGTGGTGAATGAATGGAGCATCAGCCCAATAGAGACCAGACCACTGCAACTGTACTCACTCAGCAATGCCAGGAGCCTCTCTCTGTAAATTGTGATATTTAACAGTGGTTGTCTTACCTGTTTTTACAGTCAACTGATCACTTCCCCAAAGGGACAGAGACTCATGACAGCTAAACTCTCCTTCACTGACTGGGTAAGTGTTTCCTTACTGCCATTATTCTATCCATAATTTCTATTTGAAATGGTCATTTTATTCACTAGGAAAAAAACAAGCTGCGCTCAAATTGGTCCAAACTACACTGTCCCAATGGGAGAACCCTTTTGGATTCCATGTAGAACCCTCTGTGGAAAGATAGAACCCAAAAGGGTTCTACCCGGGACCAAAAAGGGTTCTCCTATGGGGAGAACCCTTAGATTCTAGATATCACTTTTTTGTGTGTATAAAGTCATGGATACTTGGTATGAGTTGCTCTTTGAAAAGGGTAGTCTATGTGAAGTGTTATATTGTTGACTGGACTAAGATATGACATCACTGTAGATGGAATAACCGATCACGAAATAATAGTCTCTGGCTACATAAGACAGACTGGCTACTCCCGTCAGTGGTTGTGGGTTCTGAAAACAGAGAGGAAAAGCAGGCGCCAGCCAGCATCATTATAGCTATAGTATAGATCCATTCCCACGTTGTACTTAGAGGTTGACAGGATGTTGCTTACTCCTCCGTCGACGCCACCATCTGGTGCTCAGGGATTGCCCAGTATTTCAGTGTTTGCATCCCAAATAGCACCATATTCTCTATGTAGTGCCCTAGGGGCCCTGGTTAAAAGTAGTGCACTACATAGGGAATAGGGTGCCATATGAGACACACCCTCACCAGTATTTCAGTGTTTGGTTAAAGTAGAAAAATAAGTGTCTTCCTCTCAGGCGCCAGTCTGACTGTCCAGTTCCCTGTCTGTCCTTTAGCCTTGCTCCTCTTTAAACACGACCCTCTTTTCTCTTCCCAATCTCTTACAGGTGTGTTTTAAACAGGACCTCGTGTTCCCCTCCAATGGCTGGCTGGATTTCCGCTTGATTTAACTTTAATTTGTCTTCCTAAAAGGAGATATGTGTTGTTGTTTTTACTTTTTATTTATCTACTGGCCTGGCTGATATCTTTTCTTCCAACTGAAGAATGATTCCTCAACAACGGTGGGAACACAACGACAGACTGACTGAGATTACAGTATTGAAACAAGATATCTTTCCACAAGAGGAGATAGCCTTTTCTTTTGGAAGTGGCACATTACTACAGACAGACTAATGGTCAGTCGATGTATATAAAATGTTAAGACAAAATCATGCCTGTATAGTAGCTGATTTGTTGCAGAGAATATAAAGATGCATTTTATTGTACTGCGGCTTTCAAAGAAATGTTGTAAATTGCACTTTTATACAATAATAAAGTATATTCCTTATACTGTACATTATGTTAATATCCATATTACGTTATAATACCTGACCTATTTCAATCTTTTAAATTACTGTCACTGTACTTTCTCTTACATCAAAGGATGGTGCAACTTCCCTTTATCTTGCTTTTTAATGTCTGAATAGAGTCAGATTAATTAGGAAGACGATATCACAAGGCTCAATGCATTGCAGTTACTAATCTTATCTAGTTATCCAGGACGGTGTGCCCAGATGCATCTCGTCACACTGGTGGTTCTCTGGAGCACAGTTGGTAACGCATGGCACTTGCAACTCTAGGATAGTGGGTTCGATTCTCGGGATCAACCATACGTAAAACAATTTATGCACGCATGACTCTTAAGTCGCTTTGGATGAGAGCGTCTGACAAATGGCACATAATATTACGGCACATACTATTTTGGCATGGGGGAGCACGCCTCCTGCTGGTCGACGTTAAGAAGGAACTGCTATATGAAAGTATGAGAATACTTAGTGGTTCATACGTATCATTTCTCTGTGAGAACATACAAGAGGCTAGACTGTAGAAGGTCAACATCCAGGTTTTATTTTTCAGTCAGATAATGTCTGACGGCACCATTCACTTCTTTCCCTTCATAGATAGAATATCTCGTGTTCTTCTCCCACGTGGTTATCATCCGACAGGTTAAGACACATACAACATTACAGTGCATGCAACACATAGGAGAGCACTTTGACATTAGCACTGATATTTGCAAACTAATTTACGCATGCAATGTACAGTTCATTAGGTACGCATGCAACAACAATCTTTACTGTAGCCAGATTTGTGAATCGGACGCCATTAAGTGTACATTTTATTACTGCTTAATTAAAATGTACATTTAATGGCATCGGATTCACAAATGGGGCCTCTACTACGTTACGGGAGGAGACAGGCCCTGACAACATGTAATAAACCAAATAACATTACAACCACTGTTCATGACAAAGCAGCATACATACAGTCCCATGTATCATATGGAGAAGAGTCAGCAACTGAATTTTGCAGCGATCCAATAACTTTTTCTGAAGATTACTTCTCGTTGTTAAATTGTTGTTATTGTAACATATTAGTGTCAACGTCCCTCCCTTTTATCCAACATTTTTGTTCGTGTTGGCAGGAGATGCGTCCCAAATGGCACCCTATTCCACCGATAGCGCACTACTTTGGACCAGGGCCCATAGGAAGGTAAGATAGTTAAAAGCCCTGTGGCTTTTGCAATGAGACAAATAGTTTAGTTGACTCTCCTCCATGTCATTTGCTGATACGCGACAAAAACAGATCCCACACACAATTTTGTTCATTTGGCTCACGTGTTCATATGCATTCATTCTTCATCTATACCAGGTATCTTCTTTTACCCACCCACAAGCTCTACATCACTTGTTGACACACATAGGCAGCAGCAGCTAATATTAACACTGTTGAGGCATGCTTGTAGCCTGGTCCCAGATCTGTTTGTGTTCTTGCCAGCTCCATTGCTCATTGTCAAGCCATTGGCATGACAAGGAGTTGGCGAGATGGCACAGACAGACTGACACCCAGGCTACCATGCTTGTTGTAGTGCAAAACAATAAACAGATAGTTAGTCACTGTACGTAGTTAAGTTATAAATTAGACTGTAAAAAAAGGGACGGCGCTGTTAAGTGCTTTTACTGATTGGAATAATCGAAATTTACACTTTGGTTAATTCAACCTGTTCTATCAATTTGTCTGAAATCCAATAACGAATTTGTCAGATCATGGTGAGTTTTTTTATTTGAATGAAAGCTTCTAAATTGCTTTCAACCCCTCATGCACATTGAATAGCGGTAGGGGCAATGTAGCGACGGCAGCCTATCAGAAGAGTTGCCGAGGCGTGGCTTTCAGTTGGTTATTTTAAAACATCTTATTTTTTAGCTTGTTGATTTAAATTGCTTGTAACACAGAATAAATGTGGATAGGTAATTCCAAATGAAAAAGTGAACTAGGATCAAGATAAAAAAAATTGGTTGTATTGTCATTAAATATTTTTTGGATTTGTTATATTAAGTTTAACCAAAGGGGAAATGTAGGTTTAGTGTTGAGATAAACAGGTAACAATGTCAAATATAATGAAATATAACAGTTGGCATTGAATCATATATTTGTCATAATAATGTTGTTGTTTTTACCAGAGGTGAAGTAAATTAGGTTAATCTAAAGATCTTTTTTTTTTTTACAGTGTGCGTAGCTAGCTACCTTCACCTCTAGAGAATATCAAGACAGTTAGTAGAGGTCACTTCACTTCACTTTAGACGATACAAATACAGAGTACAACATCTCAGTGAGCTACCTCTACTTAGTAGCCTGGTGAAACCAGACTAACTGCTGCGCTCTCCTGTAACAGAATGTGAGGTTGCCAGATCAGGCTGGTTTAACAAGGCTATCTACTTAGTGCTTGGTGTGCACTAACAATTTATTTACCCATTTAGCTAGCTACGGTACCTTGCTACGCATGCATTGTCAGATTACCACACCAAACATCTACTGACTAAGTGCTCTCCTGGGAATGAGATGGGCGGGGGGGCTCACAGGATGCTCTCGCGCTCCTCTCCGAAAGTGACAGTGTCGGAGGACACGGTGGTGATCTCCGGAGGATCCCCGGGGTTCAGCCCCCTCTTCAGGTGCACCACGCGGACGTTCTCGTTGTGCGGGCCGGGCTTGGTGGTGGTACTGGTGGTGCCGGAACCCGGGGAGATGATAACCTCGCTGATGGAGGAGGATGTAGGGGTGGAACAGGTGGTGTCGGTGGACCCCATTGGAGCCCTCTGTCCCTGGCAACGCTGCTGGTTCCCCTGCTGCTGGGCGTTGGTGTTGTTGTTAAGGGTGGTGTTGCTGGGCGTGCGGTTGAGGTTGTAGCTCTTGGACGATGGCCAGCTCTCTTCGGGGCTGCTGGCCAGCAGGCTGCACTGGTCCTCAGAGCAGATGGACATGCGGGCCACAGCTGGGTCCTGGAGACCACTCAGGCTGCTGGGCAGACCCCTCTTACTGGCCGCCCGGCTCTGGCTGTCCTCCTGGTCCAGCTCGATCAGGTTGGCCTGCTCCAGCTGGGACAGGTCAGCCTCCTCGTCTTGCAGGGAGTGGTTGGGCGAGCTCTCGTTGGAGCGCATGCCAGAGTCAGACGAATCCTTCTTATCCAGCATGGCATCAGACAGGTATTCTTTACCCTTAGCCAGAGCCAGGGAGGATGCTTTGGGGTCACCTGGCTTTTTCGCGTCCCCCAAGAGAGGAGCGTCGGAGTTCTCTGAATCCTCGTCATCGCTGGTGAGCTTCTGGTAGGGCAGCCCGCCAGTCTTCATCTTGAGGTCGGCTGCTCCCTGGAACAGGCCGCTCCCCCGGTCACTGGACCCGGGCGCCTTGCGTCCGAGCAGGGTCTTGGAGGAGCCATGGGGGTCCTGCTTCTCGTCCTCCTCTGTGATGGGGTCCAGGGGGGCTTCGGCGGTGGTGAAGTCCGGGGCGTCCACGGCGGGAAGCTTGGAGGTGCTTCTCTTGGTGGTAGCCTTGTCCTTGGTTTTGTCCTCGGAGCTGGCAGAGGTCATGAACTGGTTGGGGTGGGGCTGGACGGGCTTCTCTCCCCCTCCTCCGCCCACCTCCAGCGTGGCCATCTGGGCGATGTACTCCTGGTAGGCGTTGCGGTACTCCGACTGCTGCTTTTCCGTCAGCTTGACGATGTCGTTGGACGACTCCTGGGAGTTGAGGCTGGACATGCTGGGGGTGCGGTGGGTGGGGGCCTGGAGAGGGGGACATGGAACATTGCATCTCCTAGATCTGTGGTCTAAGTACATATGAAGGCTATCATTTGGTTTACATACAGGCCAACAGCTTAATTAATGGTTCTGTACATATACAGTACTAGTGCAAAGTTTGGACACACCTACTCATTCAAGGGTTTATCTTCATTTGACTATTTGCTACATTGTAGAATAACAGTGAAGATCTCAAAACCATGAAATAACATATGGAATCATGTAGTCACCAAAAAAAGTGTTAAACAAAACAAAATATATTTTAGATGAGACTCTTCAAAGTAGCCACCCTTTGCTTTGATGACAGCTTTGCACATTCTTGGCATTCTCTCAACCAACTTCATGAGGTAGTCACCTGGAATGTATTTACATTTACAGGAATGTCTTGTTAAAAGTTAATTTGCACATTTGAGACAATCAATTATGTTGTGACAAGGTAGAGGTGGTATACAGAAGATAGCCCTATATGGTAAAAGACCAAGTCCATATTATGTCAAGAACAGCTCAAATAAGCAAAGAGAAACGGCAGTCCATCACTACTTTAAGACATGAAGGTCAGTCAATCCAGAACATTTCAAGAACTCTGAAAGTTTCTTCAAGTGCAGTTGCAAAAACCAAGCGCTATGATGAAACTGGCTCTCATGAGGACAGCCAAAGGAAAGGAAGACCCAGAGTTACCTCTGCTGCAGAGGATAAGTTCATTAGAGTTACCAGCCTCAGATTGCAGCCCAAATAAATGCTTCAAGTAACAGACACATCTCAACATCAACTGTTCAGAGGAGACTGCATGAATCAGGCCTTCGGTCAAATTTCTGCAAAGAAACCACTACTAAAAGGACAACAATAAGAAGAGGAGACTTTCTCGGGCCAAGAAACACGAGCAATGGACATTAGACAGGTGGAAATCTGTCCTTCGATCTAATGAGTCCAAATGTAAGATTTTTGGTTCCAACTGCCATGGATGGATGATCTCTGCATGTGTGGTTCCCACCGTGAAGCATGGAGGAGGAGGTATGATGGTATGGGGTGGTTTGCTGGTGACACTGTCTGTGATTTATTTAGAATTCAAGACACACTTAACCAGCATGGCTACCACAGCATTCTGCAGCGATACGCCATCCCATCTGGTTCGTGCTTAGTGCGACTATCATTTGTTTTTCAACAGGACAATGACCCAACACACCCCCAGGCTGTGTAAGAGCTATTTGACCAAGGAGAAGAATAGAGTGCTGCATCAGATGACCTGGCCTGGGATGGTTTGGGATGAGTTGGACCGCAGAGTGATGGAAAAGCAGCCAACAGGTGCTCAGCATATGTGGGAATTCCTTCAAGACAGTTTGAAAAGCATTCCTCATGAAGCTGGTTGAGAGAATGCCTACAGTCAGCAAAGTTGTCATCAAGGCAAAGGGTGTCTACTTTGAGGAATCAAAAATATAAAACAATTTGATTTGTTTAAAACTTTTTTAAGTTACTACATGATTCCATGTGTGTTATTTCATAGTTTTAATATCTTCACTATTATTCTACAATGTAGAAAATAGTAAAAATAAAGAAAAACCCTTGAATGTCCAACCTTTTGACTGGTACTGTACATAGCTACACAATTCCAGTCTTTCTGTCAACGTAATATAATGACGCAACATAGACCTCTCTACAATGGAAGAGACCACCAGTCACTCACCATCCATGTGTTGTTGCTGTGCCTGGGAGGCTCGTCCAGTCCCACATTGCTCAGTTCCTCAAAGCTCAGGTTGAAGCTGTACATGGGTGAGTTGGCGTCGAGGTTGGCGGTGCCGGCGTGGGGCGGAGCGACCTGGCGCCTCGGTTCCCCGTGGCCCACCACACTGCTGTCCACCTCACTGGGAGCCTCCTCATGAAGCACCTGGCTCTCCACGTGACGCATCTCCAACACCTAGAGGAAGAGGCGGTGAGAGAAGGCAGAGGAGTAAGAGGGAAAGGAAGAAGAAGAAGAGGAAGAGAAAGTAGAACATTGCACCAATCTCTAAATACGGCTGGGCTAAATAGTAATTACTGCTTGATAACAGCAGTGTCCAGTGTTAAAGCTATTGGTAAATCCACTACAAAAGAAAATAACATGCAAGAGGCAAGGTTAAACTCACGGTTCCTCTGAAGAGCTGCCAGTCTCCAAAGTTCATTTTCATTTCATTCTTCAGCTCATCAATGTTGCACTGGGTCAGAACTCTGCCATTCACATTAGCCTGAGAGACAAAGAAGAGAATGAGACAAGGAAGAGGAGGTTAATGAGAGAGAGAGAGAGAGAGAGAGAGATTAATGGTAGCGAGAGAGGAGGTTAATGGTAGAGAGGGGAGGTTAACGGTAGAGAGAGGGGGGAGGTCAATGGTAGGGAGAGGGGGGAGGTCAATGGTAGGGAGAGAGGGGAGGTCAGAGAGAGAGGAGGTCAGAGAGAGAGAGAGAGAGAGAGAGAGAGAGAGATGAGGTAATTTGTAGAGAGAGGGAGATCAATGGTAGAGAGAGAGGGGAGGTCGATGGTAGAGAGAGAGGGGAGGTTAATGGTAGAGAGAGAGAGAGAGAAGGTTAATGGTAGAGAGAGAGCGAGAGGAGGTTGATGGTAGAGAGAGGGGATGTTAATGGTAGGGAGGGAAGATTAATGGTAGAGAGAGAGAGAGAGAGAGAGAATATTAATGGTAGAGAGAGAGCGAGCGAGAGGAGGTTGATGGTAGAGAGAGAGAGAGAGAGAGAGAGAGAGAGAGAGAGAGAGAAGATTAATGGTAGAGAGAGAGCGAGCGAGAGGAGGTTGATGGTAGAGAGGGGGATGTTAATGGTAGAGAGAGAGCGAGGGAGAGGAGGTTGATGGTAGAGAGGGGGAGGTTAATGGTAGAGAGAGAGAGGAGATTAATGGTAGAGAGAGGAGGTTAATGGTAGAGAGAGGAAATTAATGGTAGAGAGAGAGGAGGTTAATGGTAGAGAGAGAGGAGGTTAATGGTAGAGAGAGAAGAGATTAATGGTAGAGAGAGGAGGTTAATGGTAGAGAGAGAGCGAGGAGATTAATGGTAGAGAGAGAGGAGATTAATGGTAGAGAGAGAGAGGAGATTAATGGTAGAGAGAGAGAGGAGGTTAATGGTAGAGAGAGAGAGGAGGTTAATGGTAGAGAGAGAGAGAGGAGGTTAATGGTAGAGAGAGAGAGAGAGAGGAGGTTAATGGTAGAGAGAGAGAGAGAGAGAGGAGGTTAATGGTAGAGAGAGAGAGAGAGAGAGGAGGTTAATGGTAGAGAGAGAGAGAGAGAGAGAGGAGGTTAATGGTAGAGAGAGAGAGAGAGGTGGTTAATGGTAGAGAGAGAGAGAGAGGAGGTTAATGGTAGAGAGAGAGAGGAGGTTAATGGTAGAGAGAGAGAGAGGAGGGTTAATGGTAGAGAGAGAGAGGAGGTTAATGGCAGAGAGAGAGAGGAGGTTAATGGTAGAGAGAGAGAGGAGGTTAATGGTAGAGAGAGAGAGAGGAGGTTAATGGTAGAGAGAGAGAGAGGAGGTTAATGGTAGAGAGAGAGAGGAGGTTAATGGTAGAGAGAGAGAGGAGGTTAATGGTAGAGAGAGAGGAGGTTAATGGTAGAGAGAGAGAGGAGGTTAATGGTAGAAAGAGAGAGGAGGTTAATGGTAGAGAGAGAGAGGAGGTTAATGGTAGAGAGAGAGAGAGGAGATTAATGGTAGAGAGAGAGAGGAGATTAATGGTAGAGAGAGAGAGGAGACTAATGGTAGAGAGAGAGAGGAGATTAATGGTAGAGAGAGAGGAGGTTAATGGTAGAGAGAGAGAGGAGGTTAATGGTAGAGAGAGAGAGGAGGTTAATGGTAGAGAGAGAGATGAGGTTAATGGTAGAGAGAGAGGAGATTAATGGTAGAGAGGAGGTTAATGGTAGAGAGAGAGAGAGGAGGTTAATGGTAGAGAGAGAGAGAGAGGAGGTTAATGGTAGAGAGAGAGAGGAGATTAATGGTAGAGAGAGGAGGTTAATGGTAGAGAGAGAGCGAGGAGATTAATGGTAGAGAGAGAGGAGATTAATGGTAGAGAGAGAGAGGAGATTAATGGTAGAGAGAGAGAGGAGGTTAATGGTAGAGAGAGAGAGAGGAGGTTAATGGTAGAGAGAGAGAGAGAGAGAGGAGATTAATGGTAGAGAGAGAGAGAGAGAGGAGGTTAATGGTAGAGAGAGAGAGAGAGAGAGGAGGTTAATGGTAGAGAGAGAGAGAGAGAGAGAGAGAGAGGAGGTTAATGGTAGAGAGAGAGAGAGAGGTGGTTAATGGTAGAGAGAGAGAGAGGAGGTTAATGGTAGAGAGAGAGAGAGGAGGTTAATGGTAGAGAGAGAGAGGAGGTTAATGGTAGAGAGAGAGAGAGGAGGGTTAATGGTAGAGAGAGAGAGGAGGTTAATGGCAGAGAGAGAGAGGAGGTTAATGGTAGAGAGAGAGAGGAGGTTAATGGTAGAGAGAGAGAGAGGAGGTTAATGGTAGAGAGAGAGAGAGGAGGTTAATGGTAGAGAGAGAGAGAGGAGGTTAATGGTAGAGAGAGAGAGGAGGTTAATGGTAGAGAGAGAGGAGGTTAATGGTAGAGAGAGAGAGGAGGTTAATGGTAGAAAGAGAGAGGAGGTTAATGGTAGAGAGAGAGAGGAGGTTAATGGTAGAGAGAGAGAGGAGATTAATGGTAGAGAGAGAGGAGGTTAATGGTAGAGAGAGAGAGGAGGTTAATGGTAGAGAGAGAGAGGAGGTTAATGGTAGAGAGAGAGAGAGAGGTGGTTAATGGTAGAGAGAGAGAGAGGAGGTTAATGGTAGAGAGAGAGAGAGGAGGTTAATGGTAGAGAGAGAGAGGAGGTTAATGGTAGAGAGAGAGAGAGGAGGGTTAATGGTAGAGAGAGAGAGGAGGTTAATGGCAGAGAGAGAGAGGAGGTTAATGGTAGAGAGAGAGAGGAGGTTAATGGTAGAGAGAGAGAGAGGAGGTTAATGGTAGAGAGAGAGAGAGGAGGTTAATGGTAGAGAGAGAGAGAGGAGGTTAATGGTAGAGAGAGAGAGGAGGTTAATGGTAGAGAGAGAGGAGGTTAATGGTAGAGAGAGAGAGGAGGTTAATGGTAGAAAGAGAGAGGAGGTTAATGGTAGAGAGAGAGAGGAGGTTAATGGTAGAGAGAGAGAGAGGAGATTAATGGTAGAGAGAGAGGAGATTAATGGTAGAGAGAGAGAGGAGACTAATGGTAGAGAGAGAGAGGAGATTAATGGTAGAGAGAGAGGAGGTTAATGGTAGAGAGAGAGAGGAGGTTAATGGTAGAGAGAGAGAGGAGGTTAATGGTAGAGAGAGAGATGAGGTTAATGGTAGAGAGAGAGGAGATTAATGGTAGAGAGGAGGTTAATGGTAGAGAGAGAGAGAGGAGGTTAATGGTAGAGAGAGAGAGAGAGGAGGTTAATGGTAGAGAGAGAGAGAGAGGAGGTTAATGGTAGAGAGAGAGAGAGGAGGTTAATGGTAGAGAGAGAGAGAGGAGGTTAATGGTAGAGAGAGAGAGAGAGAAGGTTAATGGTAGAGAGAGAGAGAGGAGGTTAATGGTAGAGAGAGAGGAGGTTAATGGTAGAGAGAGAGGAGGTTAATGGTAGAGAGAGAGAGGAGGTTAATGGTAGAGAGAGAGGAGGTTAATGGTAGAGAGAGAGGAGGTTAATGGTAGAGAGAGAGAGGAGGTTAATGGTAGAGAGAGAGAGGAGGTTAATGGTAGAGAGAGAGAGGAGGTTAATGGTAGAGAGAGAGAGAGGAGGTTAATGGTAGAGAGAGAGAGGAGGTTAATGGTAGAGAGAGAGGAGGTTAATGGTAGAGAGAGAAGAGGTTAATGGTAGAGAGAGAGAGGAGGTTAATGGTAGAGAGAGAAGAGGTTAATGGTAGAGAGAGAAGAGGTTAATGGTAGAGAGAGGGAGAGGGAGAGAGAGGGAGAGAGAGAGAGGAGGTTGATGGTAGAGAGGAGGTTAATGGTAGAGAGAGAAGAGGTTAATGGTAGAGAGAGGGAGAGAGGAGGTTGATGGTAGAGAGAGAGGAGGTTAATGGTAGAGAGGAGTAGAGAGGAGGTTAATGGTAGAGATCTATCTCTCTCTCTGCTCACCTTCTTAATGGTGGCAGTGTACTGGGCCAGCATGCTCTGGTCGATACCCTCGATATGTTTGACACGTTCACACACTGTGTCTGTGTTCATGGAGCTCAGGAGGATGGCCGGGGTCCCCGACACCACCGAGGCTGAACCCTGACACACACACACACACAACCAGGTCCAGAACACGCGTCAACCAACAGGTAAAACATGGCTTATTGGTTAATACAGTATGGCTACATTTGATGGAGGTCAAGATGACATTTCTCAAAGGTATCATGTGCTGTACTCATAAAAAAATATAATAGAATGGGAATTCCATGCTGAAACACTGATATCTGCAAAGGTAACACAGAAAGGCCCAGTGAAAGGGGAGAGCAACATGAGAAGAACGTAGGGAACATAAAGCATCAGTAGGTATGAGACAACTACAATATGGGTTGTTGATGAGTGGAGCTATCCCGAGGGTGAATACAATATGACAATGGGGTTAATAGAGGTTAGGTCCAAACCAAACGTTGTCAGTGAGTGGATGAGAGAATACTGTAGGGTAAAAAATAATATAAAACTTGGATGTAATCTGTGACATCACTTCCTGCTATCTACTATCACTACTAGGCTACTCACTAATTAGACCATACACTATTAGAAGAGTTAGACCATACACTATTAGAAGAGTTAGACCATACACTATTAGAAGAGTTAGACCATACACTATTAGAAAAAAGGTTTTCAAAAGGGTTCTTCGGCTGTCTCCCCATAGGAAAACCCCTCTGTGGACCGGGTTCTACATGGAACCAAACGGGTTCTCCCCTAGTACCAGAAAGGGTTCTACAAAGGGTTCTCCTATGGGAATAGCCAAAGAACCCTTTAAGGTTCTAGATAGCACCTTTCTTGCTAAGAGTGTAGAAATAGAATCACTAGAACAGCCCCTCAGACCATTGACTTGACTGAGGATGTCTGTTCTAGTAATTTACCGGTAAGTGATACACACCCAGTATCACAGTACGGATAGAATGTACAGAGCAATACATGGTGCAGGATTATTATTACTATTCACTTGTCAAACAGGTTAGTTTTAGGTCTTTATGAAACCACAGGCTGTATGTTCAACGTCACTGACTCAGAGTAGGAGGACGGTCTTCAGAAGACAGGTTAGTTTTAGGTCTTTATGAAACCACAGGCTGTATGTTCAACGTCACTGACTCAGAGTAGGAGGACGGTCTTCAGAAGACAGGTTAGTTTTAGGTCTTTATGAAACCACAGGCTGTATGTTCAACGTCACTGACTCAGAGTAGGAGGACGGTCTTCAGAAGACAGGGTTTAAAGGTAAGGAGAGTTCAGCTAGAAGGGCCAGACAAAATCAAATGTTTGAAATGCTTATAGAGACTTGTACAAGTGTTACAAATCTACAATGTATCTTACAAAGTTATAAAACATCTGTAATTGTAAATAGGTCTTAAATAGTATGACAGAAGCAGATCAAAGATTTCACTAGTCAGCGGCCTTGTAGCATCACTTAGTGCCCTAACAAGGGAGCTACACTAGTGTCACAAAACCAGCTTTTCAGCTACTATACTGGATGTGCAGTTTCTTGATGGCGTGAGCAGAATACACGCCACTTTATCAAGTGTTCTCGGGTGTGAGCCGGGGCTTTGTGATATATGGCCAATATACCACAGCTAAGGTCTGTATCCAGGCACTCCGCGTTGAGTCGTTCATAAGGACAGCCCTTATCGTGATATATTGGCCATATACTACACCTCCTCGGAAACCAGAGCTGAGCCGTACCACTTCCACCCAGGTTTCATTGACATGAATGGGAGCTTCTTGCGCTCTGCAAAAAAGGTATTACTCCAGTGTAGCATGCCTGTAACTCCTAGTTCCCATTCAAGAGAGTGGGCTAGAGTTTCCAAGGTGCATGCTGGGATTACAGAGGTCATATCCCTTCCGAAGGGGGTCAGTTTGTCGGTCTAGGTCTAGTTAGGAGGAGTTAGGGAAAACATCTGAATGGATTCAGTACCTGCTTCTTTTTCAAAGACGGTACCTTAAACTGCTTGGAGGGAGGAGAGAGAATGAGAGGTGGAGAGAAACAGATGGAAGGGTGAGGAGGGAGTGGCTACAGCAGGTGTTCATCAGAAAGGGATGTGAGGAGAGAACATTAGGAAGACACACAGATGCCAACATTATCGTCTTAGAGGAGAAAAAAACATTAGGGAAACATGCATATCTTCAAGAGTGGAGAGAGGAAGAGAGTGGAGAGATAGATAGAGAGAGTGGAGAGAGGAAGAGAGTGGAGAGAGAGAGAGGAGAGGAGGAAGAAAGTGGAGAGAGAGAGAGAGGAGAGAGAGAGAGAGAGAGAGAGAGGAGAGAGGAAGAGAGTGGAGAGAGGAAGAGAGTGGAGAGAGAGAGAGAGTGGAGAGAGAGCGAGAGAGAGAGAGAGAAAGAGAGTGGAGAGAGGAAGAGAGTGGAGAGAGAGAGAGAAAGAGAGTGGAGAGAGAAAGAGAGGAGAGCCAGTGGAGAGAAAGAGGAGAGCGAGGGCATGCCTTCATTGTGAGGATTAGAATAATGTTTTTGATGTCTCTGCGGCATTCAGTGTTTTTTAGGACAGTTGGATGCTGTCATAGCAGGGTCAATGTTTCTGTGTTTCTAGTTTCTCTGTGTGTTTGTGTCTGTGTACAGAGTTCTAAATGATCCTTTTTGATTGGTGGCACGCACTGGTGCTCCCAAATTTAAAAAGTTAGGAGCACCACATGAAATCTAGGAGCAGATACAGCCTGCACAGCCTATATCGGGCCTATATGAATTCTAGCTACTCTTGAAGCACATGTTGAGCTAACATGTAACATTGTAAAGAAATTAGGTTATTATAAAAGCTACAATTTTGATAGGAATAACGGTTATTGAAATGATATAATAATATGTGGAATAATAGGTTTCTACATTGTATTAAAGCTCGATTTTCCTATTGAGATGGATTACATTGAAAAGTGTACACTGTCTCTTAAAAACGTCAGATTTGTGATGACAAAATGCAAGAGATATGTGATTCATTCATTGCTATGATCATTGATCTCCTGAAGAAGCTGTCCCTTTTCCTATCGGTGACCCCAAATGTTTGGATATACTGGTAGTTACCAGGTTGTTAGCTAGCTAGCCAATGAGGAAATATGACTGAACAATGTGTAAACAAGTGGTTAACGCACAAGTAGTTTTACAACGGCCCACAACATGGTTTCTGAATGGAAAAGTCGGTCCCGGCGATTTGCTACAGATACATATGTCGGATATGAGACCAAATTCAGATGCACTTTAGAGCCCTGTCTGTGTGGGAGGGGGATGTCTGACAAAGAAAGAGAAAGGGAGAGTGGAAGCATGTTTCTGCAATAGGGGGTGGGTTATCTGGTGAGATGAACGTCTCTGATAGAATCCGAATCGGAATGTTCTGATGTTCAAACAACCCACATCAGAAGGTTCAAACAAGCATATATAAGCTAATGAAATTTAAAAGGACAATCATTTCTCTCTCTATAACGTGGTTATACATCCATTCTAGATGAACTATCTCTACTCACTACCTCTAATACTTACGAGTCCACTGCTCGGATCCCGGGGAAAGCCACTTTTAAGTGGGAATGGGCGTGGTGGAGGAGCATGAACAGGGAAACTGCCCACATACTGGCGTGGCAGCTGGTAAACATGATGGGGAAAATATGGCTGGAGGGAGGGGAATACCAGGAAGAAAAGAAACACATTTAACATGGGGTGAAATAAAAAATAAATAAAAAACACTTAAATATGAAACCAGCGTAACAATTGAGGTGTCTGAGATATTATGAAATACAGACTGAAGCAAATTAAACAGCCACAACATGTCAAATACATACATACATACATACATACATGTGTACTTAGTGTACGTATGTATGCATGTATCCATGTACAAAAAGGGGTCACACAGTACAAACACATCATGTTACAGCACAGAGACTTCAACTTAAATGGGAACTATAAATAACAAGACAGCTCTGCAAATTATAAACCAGAAGTGTCCCACAAAATGAGAATGGGGACGATAACAAGGTGAGAAATGTAGGCAAAGGAATGTGTTGAGGTTCAAAGCCCTTTGCTTTATTACAGAGGCCGTCAGTGATCGCCTACCAGGCAGCATACGACTGAATGAGTTAACTGACACGAGCCTGATGATCTACAAGTGAAACTTTGGTCATTCCGTTTGGAATCAGGCCCTTCTCAGTCCTATATAGAATAGCAATGTCCTTGGCGACACGAGGGTGTTCTTTCTCATACACTCACCCTGTTATAGAAGGGGTGCTGGGGGCCAGCCATACCACTGTAGTTGCTGCTGTGGGGCGGTGGGGACACCAGCCCTGGGGGGTTGAAGTGCCCGTTGAAGGAGGTGGAGGGGGAGCAGGCGGACATGCCTGACTGCTGGCTGTAGACGGAGGTGGGGCGGGGAGCAGCTTCCTGCAGGGGCAGGCTGGGATATGTCACCGCTCTGATGGTCATCTGTTCCCTGGCAGCACGCACGTCTGGGGGGAAAGAAGAGAGACAGGTAAAGAGAAATGTGTCATTAAATGTTATAATGTAATTCATAATGTAAAGTCCGGGAAAAAAGTTGGATCTGCACATAAACATGAAACCATATGACTTACTGTAACTGTAATGACATCCAAAAGACAACAGTTGTATTCAGATTGCCTACATCATATCGACAAAAGGTTCTGGCCTGACTTGTGTGGAACCCTAATTACTTGACACAGACACAGCTAGCTAGGATCGCCCTCACCTGCAGCATGCACGTCTGGGAGGAGAGGAATGCAGACAGAGAAATTTAAAGAGTTGAAATAAAAAATGGTAAAAAAAAAAAAATTGAAATCAAAAGAGTTGAAATCAAAACAATTGAAATCAAGAATTGAAATCTAAAATAATGACATCAACTCATCTGACAAATTCATGATACATTCCAAAATCTGCAAGTTGTTATTAAAGTTGGAAAGAGAATGGATGCCTGCATAATATTTCCAAAACGTATTGGAATTATTTATGTGGAACCCTGATTATTCGGTGATATGCTCTCCCTCACCTGCGATGATCTCTCGTAGTTTGGGGTCGAGGTTGACGGTGCAGGGTAGGAAGGTTTTGATGTCGCGTGCACTGAGGACGGGTGTCCGAGAGGAGAGGAACACCTCGAAGCTACGCACATCCCCGTCAATCTCCAACAGGGGCTCCACGTCTTTAGTGGTGGGAATGTTCTTGGAGATCCTAAAACAGCAGAGGTAAGACTGAAGCTTAATGAAGACAGGCGAGGAAAGAGCTCTTCTACACTGGAAGGTTGCTTCTTTATGTTTGACATTCTGTGAGCTTCATGGATTAGTCTTTAGAATGACATATTATTGTATTTGGAGTGACAATGAAGGACATTTGAATCATTCAGGGGCGAAAACGTAAATAGAACATAAGTCATTATTTCTTTTCGGCAACACACTTTTACACACGAAAAACCACCCAACTTTATTGTGCAGCAACTAAGCTTCTGTCTGAGAAGTAATTGACATTAAAATACACTAATCCAACCAATGGGATGCAATTATAATGACGATTCAACCAATTGAACTAATCCTTATTGCGCAGTGACTAATCTGACTGTTTCATCACGTCAGAGATTTTGTGTGTTCCAAATGGCACCCTGTTCCCTATATAGTGCACTACTCTTGTACAAAAGGAAAAGAAAGGGGGTACCTAGTCAGTGGTACAACTAAAGGCAACAACTGAAATGTGTCTTCCACATTTAACCCAACCCCTCTGAATCAGAGAGGTGTGGGGGGCTGCCTTAATCAACCTCCATGTCATCGGTGCCCAGGGGAACAGTGGGTTAAACAGCCTTGCTCAAGGGCAGAACAACAGATTTTTACCTCGGTCAGCTCAGGGATTCGATCCAGCAACCTTTCAGTTACTGGCCCAATGCTCCTACCCACCAGGCTACCTGCCATAGTGCACTATATAGGGAATAGGGTGCCATTTGGGATGTAACTCTCTCAATGGATCAGTGGGAGTAAATGTATTCTTTCTTCGATAATAACTTTTCCACTGTGTCTCTTTGTGAAAATGTAGTTCTTCTTTGGCCTCACATTTTCAGACAGATCAAAATTAAATAAAACCCTCTCTCACGCAACTAAACAGTTCCTAAGTTCTATAATTAGGACAGGTGTTTCAAAAAGACATTTTAAGGTTGGGAAAGGGGATTGGGGATCTACAGTATGCATACCTCTGCTAGATGGTCTTGAGGGGGGCCCAGTTTTATAGGGGTAGAGGGGAACTACAGTATATTACCTCTGCTAGATGGTCTTGGATGTAGTTTTACGGGGTCTCTACATTACCTCTCGTAGATAGTCTTGAGGGCGGCCTGGTCCGGGATGCCTTCAGTCTCCTCCAGGAACAAGATGAGCCAGGAGGTCCTGTAGGGCCACGTCTCAGTAAGGTTGATCCACGATGCCAGGCGGTCCCAGTTAAACATAATCTGATTTGCCCTCAGCAGACGACCTATAGACAGACCAGCATTGTGTAAGTCAGACAGGACAAAACTAACATGCTTTCTTCAATAAAAGTCATCCATAATCTGCATGGTCCATTGTGGTTCATGTAGTAAACTCAGTGAGTAAACTTGTGGTAAACAAAGTGTGTGCGTTAGTTTAGGATGTTCAGAAATGACATCCCTAATTTAAAATGTCGGTACCAGAAGAGGTGTGTGGCTAAAAGGCACGATGGGCGTCTCTCACCAGAATGCTCTTTGTGCTCATTCATTGTTTCATTGTGTGAATTGTTTGCCCTTTTTCTTCATGGTTATTTTTGAAATGTATTTTTCTTCAGCATGCATAGAAGTACAAATGTGTACAAATGTAGGCCTATAAAAGTTCCCATTTGGGCATGTCTGATAGTAGGCCATTTCTTGAACACCACTTATGACCAGCCGAGCCTCTCACAGTATGTATTTTGTCACCACACACAGAAAGCCAACAGTGTTGTACATCCATTGTGAATGACCATAGTTCCTCACTGTATTTGAAACATCTTTCCAACATCAGCCTTCTCGATGGGCTTCAGTAACCTCTGCACCTTGGTGGGAAATAGCAACATATTGCTGATCCCATATCTCCAGTGGAAACGTCATAAAATGGGCTATCTGAACACTTCTCTGAACACAAATACAGCTGTGTCTGGGAAACAGCGAGGGCCCAGTTGAAACAACGTTGCAAGTTCACTATAGCAGAGCTCAAGCCAGACAGAGAGGCAGAGGAGAGAGATTAATGCCATTGACTGAACCAAATGCCACGCATAGCAAATGTGATTTATAGAGGATATATTTTCATCAGGATATTTTCTTCTTCAAATATCATTTTGAATCTTGTTGATATTTCACATATTTTCAGCAGATCCAAGGTCCATGGCCACCGAGCGTGATCCGACCCGGGATCCAAGGGTCCACACCAGAAATGTGGATCTGACAGGTTCAGATCTCAGGTTCGGGTATATCTGTGAAGACCTCTAGTGTGTATTGTCTGTGCATGCGTACATGTGGGTGTGCATGTGTGTGTAGGTGTGTCCATATGCGTGTGTGGACGCGTGAGTCAACGTGGGTGTGTGTGCGTGACCCACCTGTGACAGAGACGATGTTGAGCAGCCTCCTCATGGTCTGGGGGCTGATGTCACTGAACCAGTCTTCTGTCACCAGCAGCTTGCTCAGGTCAAAGGACATCTGCCGTGTCACCGTCCTCTGCATCTGACGTCGCCGGTACGTGTCCTATGCAGAGACAAATGGTTGGGTGGTATCCAGAATACCATACCGGGGTGTAGGGTATAACCGGAAGTGCACAAAAAAGTGTGCTATTTACAAAAATATATGTAACAGTAACATATATTCTAATAATAGATATATGGTTGGGCATTATGGTTGGGCATTATATACACAGTGCATTCAGATCCCAGTGTATTCAGATCCCTTCATTTTTTCCACATTTTGTTACATCACAGCCTTATTCTAAAATAGATTACAACTTTTTTCACAATCAATCTATACACAATAGCCCATAATGACAAAGCAAAAACAGGTTTTTAGAAATGTTTTGCAAATTTATGAATAAAATATATTTTAAAAATACCTTATGTATTCAGGTACTAGGTATTCAGACCCTCTGCTATGAGACTCGAAATGGAGCTCAGATGCATCCTGTTTCCATTGATCATCCTTGAGATGTTTCTACAACTTGATTTAAGTCCACCTGTGGTAAATTCAACTGATTTGGAAAGGCACACACCTGTCTATATTAAAGGTCCTACAGTTGACAGTGCATGTCAGAGTAAAAACTAAGCCATGAGGTTGAAGGAATTGTCCGTAGAGCCCCTGACACAGGATTGTGTCGAGGCACAGATCTAGGGAAGGGTACCAGAAATATTCTGCAGCATTGAATGTCCAAGAACACAGTGGCCTCCATCATTCTTAAATGGAAGAAGTTTGGAACTACCAAGACTCTTCCTAGAGCTGGCCGCCCGGCCAAACTGAGAAATCGGGGGAAAAGGGACTTGGTCAGGGATGTGACAAAGAACCAGATGGTCACTCTGACAGAGCTCTAGAGTTCATCTGTGGAGATGGGAGAACCCTCCAGAAGGACAACCATCTCTGCAGCACTCCACCAATCAGGGCTTTATGGTAGTAGAGTGGCCAGACGGAAGCCATTCCCCAGTAAAAGGCACATGACAGCCCGTTTAAAGTTTGCAAAAAGTCACCTAAAGAATATATATATATAAATATATATATATATAAGCAATAAGGCACGAGGGGTTGTGGTAAGGATTGTTATTCGCATGACGCAAGACGGAGTGCCTGGACATAGCCCTTAGCCGTTACACACACACACAAAAATAAAACACACAAAATGTTCACCAGAGCTGTTGCCAGAGAATTTTATGTTCATTTCTCTACCATAAGCCACCTCCAACAGCATTTTAGAGAATTTGGCAACATGTCCAACTGGCCTCACAACCGCAGACCATGTGGATAACTTATTTGTATTGCTTTTAATCCTTTTTAAATGAATAATTTATTAACACTTTGTTCTAGCTAGCTATTTGTGTAGGTAGCTATCAAGTAAACCCAATGACCCACTCCAGCCCAGGACCTCCACAGTCGGCTTCTTCTTCTGCGGGATCGTCTGAGACCAGCCTAACTGCAGTTCGGCGTCGTAACAGACTTCAGTGGGTGAATGCTCACCTGTGATGGCCACTGTCACGCCGCAGAAGTGTGCTCTTGACAGAAGAATTCCGGTTTCAACTGTACCGAGCAGATGGCAGACAGCGTGTATTGCGTTGTGTGGGCAAGCGGTTTGCTGATGTCAACGTTGTGACCAGAGTGCCCCATGGTGGTGGTGGGGTTATGTTATGGGTAGGCATAAGCTGCTGACAATGAATACAATTGCATTTTATCGATGGCAATTTGAATGCACAGAGATTCCTTGACGAGATCCTGGAGGCCCAATGTCATCCGCCGCCATCACCTCCTATTTCAGCACAATGATGCACGACCCAATGCCGCAAGAATTTGTACACAATTCCCAGAAGCTGAAAATGTCTCAGTTCTTCCAAGGCCTGCATATTCACCAGACATGTCACCCATTGAGCATGTTTGGGATGCTCTGGATCGACAGCATGTTCCAGTTCCCGCCAATATCGGTGTCAGAGGAAGGTGTCAGAGGAAGTCGAAGACTCCAGCCACCCAAGTCATAGACTCTTCTCTCTGCTACCGCACGGCAAGTCTAGGTCCAAAATCAAATGGCCACCCAGACGTTTTGCCATGACACCCCCACCCCCCCGTTTTTACACTGCTGCTACTCGCTGTTTGTTATCTATGCATAGTTGTTACTTTACCCCAACCTACATGTACAAATTACCTCGACTAACCTGTACCCCCGCACATTGACTCTGTACCGGTACCCCCCGTATATAGCCTTGTTATTGTTATGGTGTGTTAATTTTAATTTTATAATTTATTTTATTTAGTAAAAACTGCATTGTGGTTAAGGGCTTGTCGGTAAGCATTTCACAGTAAGGTCTACTACATCTGTTGTATTCAGAGCATGTGACAAATAACATTTGATTTGATATCCAGCAACAGCCATTGAAGAGGAGTGGGACAACATTCCAAAGGCCACAATCAACAGCCTGATCAACTCTATGCGAAGATGTGTCGCGTTGCATGATGCAAATGGTGGTCGCACCAGATACTGACTGGTTTTCTTATCCACACTCCTACCTTTTTATTTTAAGGTACCTGTGACCAACAGATGCATATCTATATCCCCAGTCATGTGAAATCCATAGATTAGGGCCTAATTTATTTACTTATATGAACTGTAACTCAGTAACCTCACTAATGCTCTTGTGGCTGAATGGAAGCAAGTCCCTGCAGAAATGTGGAAAGCCTTCCCAGAAGAGTGGAGGCTGTTATAGCAGCAAAGACCAAACTCCATATTAATGCCCATGATTTTGGAATAAGATGTTCGACGATCAGGTGTCCACATACTTTTGGTCACGTAGTGTACTTATGTTTCAAAAGTAGAGAAAATGGGAATATAATGGAAAAAGTTGACAAATTGAGCCTGAGATTTGGCATGGCTCCTTGAGTACACAACACTTGGGGTCTCAATAAGAGGGGGTTTAAGGTTAAAGGAGTAATCTGCAGTTTTTAACAAAGCGTGACCCGGCTACTGTTTTGGTAAAAAAGCTGAGGGATGGGGCTGGAAAAATGTAACCACTCTCAAATTCATAGACAGCGCTATGGATACAAGGACAGACCATCCATGATATCAAAAGTATAGTTTTAGCCCTGATTTGAGGCTATACAGTGTTTGTTTACATTTACGTTGTTTGCAAACATTGGGTTCTCATGGAGTGTGACAGTTGAACTAAACTCATGAGGCATTTATTAGTTATATTCTTCAACAATCAATGGGTACATATATACAGTGCCTTGCGAAAGTATTCGGCCCCCTTGAACTTTGCGACCTTTTGCCACATTTCAGGCTTCAAACATAAAGATATAAAACTGTATTTTTTTGTGAAGAATCAACAACAAGTGGGACACAATCATGAAGTGGAACGACATTTATTGGATATTTCAAACATTTTTAACAAATCAAAAACTGAAAAATTGGGCGTGCAAAATTATTCAGGCCCTTTACTTTCAGTGCAGCAAACTCTCTCCAGTAGTTCAGTGAGGATCTCTGAATGATCCAATGTTGACCTAAATGACTAATGATGATAAATACAATCCACCTGTGTGTAATCAAGTCTCCGTATAAATGCACCTGCACTGTGATAGTCTCAGAGGTCCGTTAAAAGCGCAGAGAGCATCATGAAGAATAAGGAACACACCAGGCAGGTCCGATATACTGTTGTGAAGAAGTTTAAAGCCGGATTTGGATACAAAAAGATTTCCCAAGCTTTAAACATCCCAAGGAGCACTGTGCAAGCGATAATATTGAAATGGAAGGAGTATCAGACCACTGCAAATCTACCAAGACCTGGCCGTCCCTCTAAACTTTCAGCTCATACAAGGAGAAGACTGATCAGAGATGCAGCCAAGAGGCCCATGATCACTCTGGATGAACTGCAGAGATCTACAGCTGAGGTGGGAGACTCTGTCCATAGGACAACAATCAGTCGTATATTGCACAAATCTGGCCTTTATGGAAGAGTGGCAAGAAGAAAGCCATTTCTTAAAGATATCCATAAAAAGTGTAGTTTAAAGTTTGCCACAAGCCACCTGGGAGACACACCAAACATGTGGAAGAAGGTGCTCTGGTCAGATGAAACCAAAATTGAACTTTTTGGCAACAATGCAAAACGTTATGTTTGGCGTAAAAGCAACACAGCTCATCACCCTGAACACACCATCCCCACTGTCAAACATGGTGGTGGCAGCATCATGGTTTGGGCCTGCTTTTCTTCAGCAGGGACAGGGAAGATAGTTAAAATTGATGGGAAGATGGATGGAGCCAAATACAGGACCATTCTGGAAGAAAACCTGATGGAGTCTGCAAAAGACCTGAGACTGGGACGGAGATTTGTCTTCCAACAAGACAATGATCCAAAACATAAAGCAAAATCTACAATGGAATGGTTCAAAAATAAACATATCCAGGTGTTAGAATGGCCAAGTCAAAGTCCAGACCTGAATCCAATCGAGAATCTGTGGAAAGAACTGAAAACTGCTGTTCACAAATGCTCTCCATCCAACCTCACTGAGCTCGAGCTGTTTTGCAAGGAGGAATGGGAAAAAATTTCAGTCTCTCGATGTGCAAAACTAATAGAGACATACCCCAAGCGACTTACAGCTGTAATCGCAGCAAAAGGTGGCGCTACAAAGTATTAACTTAAGGGGGCTGAATCATTTTGCACGCCCAATTTTTCAGTTTTTGATTTGTTAAAAAAGTTTGAAATATCCAATAAATGTCGTTCCACTTCATGATTGTGTCCCACTTGTTGTTGATTCTTCACAAAAAAATACAGTTTTATATCTTTATGTTTGAAGCCTGAAATGTGGCAAAAGGTCGCAAAGTTCAAGGGGGCCGAATACTTTCGCAAGGCACTGTAAGTCCATGGATGTAGCAACTGCAGATCTTTAAGGTTAGGGTAGGTTACAGCTGGAGTGGTTGCATTAGTCTGGTGGAAGCAGCCTGATCGGTGTTCACCATTCTGTTTTCCCGCACGTATCACTATGACCTTTCTCCAATAGATGTGCAGACATAGCATAGGGTCAAACAGTCTCAATGTGGAGGAATGGCAGACTGATGAGTGATATGGAATAGAATGGTGAACGCAGCAATCAGGCTGCTTCCACTCACATTAAAGTCGCACTAAACTGCACATCATGTGGCTTGGTGGGGGAGAAACGCAGCAGATTGGATTAAGCCTCATTGGATTAAAGTCACAATAAGTGCAGTAGCTGGACAGTCACACTGGGTTCTAAAAACACAATTGAGTCAAGAGATCCTAATACACAGAAGTTGTAGTTATTTCCTATTGCGTACTTACAGCTATTGGCTTTTTACTGTCTGCGTGCCAAATGGGGCCCTATTTCCTTTATAGTGCAGTACTTTTGAACAGAAAACAAAAGCAGGAATAAGATGAAAACACCTTCAAGTGACAACCTGTTAATGTGTAGACGTGTGGTTATTTCATTGATTTAATGATGACACCACTGAAGTCCTTTGACCATACTATCGGTGATGGGCAGTGTTGATCCATATGCCTGTACTCTTTGGGAACCCAACAGGTTGGGTTCAAGCACCAGGCCATCCACCCACACACTCTCTCTTCTCTCTCTTACCCTGCGGTTCAGGGTTGTCTTGCTGCCAAACTTGGTCATCTCCCCGATGCTGTGCTGGGATAGCTTCCTATCCAGCTCCTCATGCCAGCCTGAACACAGATATCAACAAAGACAGGAGATGAGAAACCAGACCTAATATTAGCCAATGATTTGACACATACAGTTAAGTGTGTGCCGGTGTACATATCTGAATGCGAAGGTGGATGTGAGTGTGTTCATTTGTGTGTATGCCTGAATGTGTGTGTTCATGTGTGTACATGCCCGTGTGTGTGTGGTCTGAGATTTTTACAGCTCCTTTCATACAGGGCGTGTGTGTGTGTCTGTTTTTACCGTCTGAATGGTTTGGATTACCGTCTGAGTTTCCGGTGTCTCCGTTAGCGGGCGCTGCCACACACATCTTTCTGGCGCTGCTCAACCCCCGGCTGTTGAGGAAGACCGGCAGGTGGACGATGTTTCTCATGTAGTCATGACCGTTGATGTTGGAGTCCCTGAGCACGCTGTTCAGGTTCTGGTTGATGGCCTTGATGATGATGTGGGGGTCGCTGGCGAAGATGGAGATGAAGGGGCCTTTGGAGAAGAGCACTCTCACCTGGTCGAGAGGATCAGGAGACACATGTTTTCTGTTTTAATTTAGCCTTTATTTAACCAGGAGAAGCCCATTGAGACCCAGAGTCTCTTTTTCAAGGAAGACCACGCCAAGGCAGCAGCAACTATCAAGACAAATCAAATGTTATTTGTCACATGCGCCGAATACAACAGGTGAAATCTTTACTCACAAGCCCTTAACCAACAACACGGTTAAGAAAAAATAAGTATTAAGAAACTATTATTAACGAACGTAAACAACAAATTAAAATAGAAAAATAAGAAATAATTAAAGAGCAACAATACAATAACAGTAACGAGGCTATATACAGGGGGTACTGGTACAGAGTCAATGTGAGGGGGCACAGGTTAGTGGAGGAAATTGAGGTAATATGTACATGTAGGTAAAGTGACTAAACATGTAGTGCCTTAAGGCCGGAGGCTGAGCAGTTGCCATACCATGCTCTTGATGGGGCGGCCCGTCAGGAAGTCCAGGATCCAGAGGGAGGTGTTTAGTCTCAGGGTCCTTAGCTTAGTGATGAGCTTTGAGGGCACTATGGTGTTGAACGCTGAGCTGTAATCAATGAATAGCATTCTCACGTAGGTGTTCCTTTTGTCCAGATGGGAAAGGGCAGTGTGGAGTGCAATTGAGATTGCATCATCTGTGGATCTGTTGGGGCGGTATGCAGACTGGAGTGGGTCTAGGGTTTCTGGGATAATGGTGTGGATGTGAACCATGACCAGCCTTTCAAAGCACTTCATGACTACAGACGTGAGTGCTAAGGTCAGTAGTCATTTAGGCAGGTTACCTTGGTGTTCTTGGGCACAGGGACTATGGTGGTCTGCTTGAAACATGTTGGTATTACAGACTCGGTCAGGGACAGATTGAAAATGTCAGTGAAGACACTTGCTAGTTGGTCAGCGCATGCTCAGAGTACACGTCCTGGTAATCTTTCTGGCCCTGCGGCCTTGTGAATGTTGACCTGTTTAAAGCTCTTACTCACATTGGCTATGGACAGCGTGATCACAGTCATCCAGAACGGCTGGGGCTCTCATGCAAGCTTCAGTGTTCCTTGACTCAAAGCGCGCATAGAAGTAATTTAGCTCGTCTGGTATGCTCGTGTCACTTGGCAGCTCATGGCTGTGCTTCCCTTTGTAGTCAGAAATAGTCGGAGCCAGTGTAGTAGGGGATTCAATCTTAGTCCTGTATTGACACTTTGCCTGTTTGATGGTTTGTCGGAGGGCATAGCAGGATTTCTTATAAGCGTCCGGGTTAGAGTCCGCTCCTTGAAAGCGGCAGCTCTACCCTTTAGCTTAGTGCGGATGTTGCCTGTAATCCATGGCTTTTGGTTAGGTTATGCTTCTGGTTGGGGTATGAAGTGTAGCTGCTGCTTTTGCAACAGCTAATGGGGATCCTAATAAAATACCAATACCCCTTGTCTTACCGGAGGCAGCTGTTCTCTCTTGCCGATTCACGGAAAACCCAGCCAGCTGTATGTTATCCATGTCGTCGTCCAGCCACGACACGGTGAAACATAAGATATTACAGTTTTTAATGTCATGTTGGTAGGAAGGTCTTGATAGGAGCTCATCTAGTTTATTATCCAATGATTGCACATTGGCTAATAGGACTGATGGTAGAAGTGGGTTACCCACTCGCCGTTGGATTCTTACATAGCACCCCAACCTACGACCCCTATATCTCTGTCTCTTCTTCATTCGAATGACAGGGATTTGGGCCTTGTCCAGTGTCTGAAGTAAATCCTTCGCGTCCAACTCATTAAAGAAAAAATCTTCGTCCAGTACGAGGGGAGTAATCGCTGTTCTGATATCCAGACGCTATTTTCGGTCACTCGAGACGGTGGCAGAAACATCACGTACACAATAAGTTACAAATAACACGAAAAAACACACACAGTAGCACGATTGGTTAGGAGCCCATAAAACAGCAGCCATCTCCCCCGGCGCCATTATTACTATATTACAGTATTAAAAGATTCAACAATCCTCATCAACAACATGATCAAACCTAAAAAAAAGCATTTCCACTCCTCTGTAACAGAATTTCCCATCAAAATGTTAAATTCATTCGATTGGCACTAACATATCTAGATGAAGTATGGATTGTAGACTATTACATGCCATTGGTACACAAGACGAGAAGGCAGTCGAGAAGGGGGAGTTTACCCAAAAGGGCTTTGTAGATAGCTACATTTGTGTGTGTTTTTCTGCGCATATAAAGTGAGTTCCAACCCACCATTTGGTACAAGGTGCAATGTTGGGTGAGTGACTTGGCATTTGTAATAAAGCGCAAGGATTCATGATAAACAGAGTCCAGTCTCTGTAAGAGGGAGGAGGTTGCATGCATATACAACAAGTCACCATAATCAATTAGAGAGAAAAGTGGCATGAAAAGCTTATTTCTAGCCGTAAGCGGGAATCAAGACTTATTACGAAAATGAAAACCCAATTTCAATTTAAGCTTCCTCACAAGGTTATCCATATGAACTTTAAAGGGCAACTTGCCATCCAACCATATATCTTGGTATTTGTAGGATGACACTTTGTCAATGGATAAGCCACCAGATGTGACAACGCTAACCTTCTCTGGCAGAGTTCTAGCTCTGGTAAAGGTCATGAATTCTGTTTTTTTTGTACTTTCAAGACTAGTTTGAGACCATAAAGGGAGGCCTGCGGTGACTGAAAAGCAGTCTGGAGCTCTTCAACAGCCTGAACCACAGAAGGAGCACATGAATATATGACTGTATCATCTGCATATAGATGGAACTTTGCTGGTTGCATCCCCTTTCCCAAATTATTAATACAAATTGAGAACACAGGAGCTAAAATGGAACCCTGGGGCACACCTCTATTAATCTGAAGAAAGCTATTGTCAGCATATACACATTGTGTTCTGTCAAAAAGATAGTTCCTAAACCAATTTACTGCCCCTTCACCGAGACCAATGTTACTGAGTCTAGCTAGCAACACTTCATGGTCAACTGAATCAAATGCCGTTGATAAATCAACAAACAGAGCAGCACAATGTGGCTTTTTATCAAGCGCATTTATGATGTCATTTGCCACTGCCATAAGTGCAGTTGTGGTGCTGGTCTCCGATCTAAAGCCAGAGTGAACCCCACTTAGTATGTTCTGGTGAGGTGTGTGAGGAAAAAAGGTGTGTGTGTTTGTGTGTGTGTGTGTGCGCACGGTGGATACAGTTTATTAGTTTGTTCTAATCTACTCTAAAACTCTTTCTGCCATAGCTCACAGTTACCTAATAACTCCATTATCCCAATGTGCAAAAGACATTGAAATATTAGATTTTAGGACTACTATCAAATGTCTAGATAAATCGCTCTAAACATATGAGGGATGTTGCTTATTATTACAAAGACATCATGCATAAAAGATCCATTATTTCCTCAGACCAAAGATTTCATTAGTAAACAAGAAACAGCTGGTTCAGATGACCATGCCCCTTGAATATTACATTAAAGACAATTCTATTACTGTAAATAATAAGAAAAACCATGACAGCTTCTGGAAACTTTGTGACTGATGTATAACTCTGTACAGTATAACTAGGTAATCTTTGCTCTCTTGGGAAAGATTGTCTTCGGAAATAACTCAATTTGTAGACCAAGGCAACACAAAGGGTGAAACGGTCTTACCGTATCCAGCATCTGCAGTACTTTGTCCTGTTCACAGGAGTCCAGGCCGTCTATGATGACAGCCAGACGCGTCTGGTTCTGAGTGAAGCCATCAATGGTCTTAGCCATCCTCGCCATCAGCTCCACCTCATTCTTCAACACCTGAGGGAGGAGAGAGAAAGAGAGAGCGATAGAGAGAGAGAAGGAGAGGCGGAAGAGAAAGGAAGAGAGAGAGAGAGAGAGAGAGGAGGAGGATGGGTGAGGAGGGGAGGAAGAGGGAGAGAGAGATAGAGAAGGAGAGGGGAGGGGAGGAGAGAGAGCGAGGAGAGAGAGAGAAGGAGAGATGGAGACAGAGAGAGGAGGAGGATGGGTGAGAAAGGTCATACTAGCCTTACAAGCCAGTGATATGGTGAGAGGGAGAATCAAACAGGTGTGTGTGTGTGTGTGTGTGTGTGTATGCTTTGTCCATGTGTTTCCAAGTGCTTGCGCGCATATATACGACTGGCCTTCCATCGCTACCTTCATGAAGCCCTCGCTCTTGAGCTTGTGCATCTTGTTGGCAGCGCTGTGCAGCCTCTTCCTCTGAGAGTTGAGCACCGAGTCGGCCACCTGCCACCAGGTCCGGCAGTTAAGCACCAGTGCCAGGCCCACTGCGCAGGCCATGGCGATCAACACGGCATTCACCGTCTGGTTGGCCCCATCCACCTTGAAGACGGCGAGGAGTGCCATGCCAGTGATCAGGCAGCCCAGGATGAAGATGAAGATGACGAAGGAGGGAACGCAGCAAGTTTTCTTCCACTTCTTCTTCCCTAAAATACAATCCATTTTAAAAGTACTCAGTATTCATAAAAACATTTGGAAGCAGGAGGCAGGCTACTGACTAAACTTGTCTGTTGGACAACCCTTTGTTCCTAGTTCTTACTGAAAACCACCAGAGTATGTGGTTGGTGTATTTATAAATGTAGTGACCGACAGTGATTTCAAGTAGTGCCAATAAGGTCAAACACATTTGCCCAAAGGGGATTCAATCAAGTAAACTGACCTGACTAATTTGTCACTACCTAGTGATTCTCTGCCCACTACCTAGTGATTCTCTGCCCACTACCTAGTGATTCTCTGCCCACTACCTAGTGATTCTCTGCCCACTACCTAGTGATTCTCTGCCCACTACCTAGTGATTCTCTGCCCACTACCTAGTGATTCTCTGCCCACTACCTAGTGATTCTCTGCCCACTACCTAGTGATTCTCTGCCCACTACCTAGTGATTCTCTGCCCACTACCTAGTGATTCTCTGCCCACTACCAAGTGATTCTCTGCTCACTACCTAGTGATTCTCTGCCCACTACCTAGTGATTCTCTGCCCACTACCTAGTGATTCTCTGCTCACTACCTAGTGATTCTCTGTTCTCTGATCACTACCTAGTGATTCTCTGCCCACTACCTAGTGATTCTCTGCCCACTACCTAGTGATTCTCTGCCCACTACCTAGTGATTCTCTGCCCACTACCAAGTGATTCTCTGGTCACTACCTAGTGATTCTCTTCCCACTACCTAGTGATTCTCTGTTCTCTGCTCACTACCTAGTGATTCTCTGCCCACTACCTAGTGATTCTCTGCCCACTACCTAGTGATTCTCTGCCCACTACCTAGTGATTCTCTGCCCACTACCTAGTGATTCTCTGCCCACTACCTAGTGATTCTCTGCCCACTACCTAGTGATTCTCTGCCCACTACCTAGTGATTCTCTGCCCACTACCTAGTGATTCTCTGCCCACTACCTAGTGATTCTCTCCTCACTACCTAGTGATTCTCTGCCCACTACCTAGTGATTCTCTGCTCACTACCTAGTGATTCTCTGCCCACTACCTAGTGATTCTCTGCCCACTACCTAGTGATTCTCTGCCCACTACCTAGTGATTCTCTGCCCACTACCTAGTGATTCTCTGCTCACTACCTAGTGATTCTCTGCCCACTACCTAGTGATTCTCTGCCCACTACCTAGTGATTCTCTGCCCACTACCTAGTGATTCTCTGCCCACTACCTAGTGATTCTCTGCTCACTACCTAGTGATTCTCTGCCCACTACCTAGTGATTCTCTGCCCACTACCTAGTGATTCTCTGCCCACTACCTAGTGATTCTCTGCCCACTACCTAGTGATTCTCTGCCCACTACCTAGTGATTCTCTGCCCACTACCTAGTGATTCTCTGCCCACTACCTAGTGATTCTCTGCCCACTACCTAGTGATTCTCTGCTCATGACTAGATTTTTTTATTTATTTAACTAGGTAAGTCAGTTAAGAACTAATTCTTATTTACAATGACGGCCTGCCCCGGCCAAACCCTCCCCTAACCCGGACGATGCTGGGCCAATTGTGCACCGCCCAATGGGACTCCCGATCAGGGCCGGTTGTGACACAGCCTGGGATTAAACCAGGGTCTGTAGTGACGCCTCTAGCACTGCGATGCAGTGCCTTAGACCGCTGCGCCACTCAGGAGCAAGTGATTACCTAGTGATTCCTCTGCTCATTGCCTAGTGATTCCTCTGCTCATTGCCTAGTGATTCCTCTGCTCATTGCCTAGTGATTCCTCTGCTCATTGCCTAGTGATTCCTCTGCTCATTGCCTAGTGATTCCTCTGCTCATTGCCTAGTGATTCCTCTGCTCATTGGTTACCTTGTGATTCCTCTGTCTTGAAGACCCTGAAGAGGCGGGTGGCCATGAAGCCAAACTCCCTCTCACAGGCATCAGACAGGGTGGCTATCATCTCTGCCAGGCTGGTCTCCCCTCCCACACTGGACAGACGGTTGTAGTCAGTGAACAGGAACCTGCAACAGTGAAGGGGTGGACATTAAATAATCGGTCAAACACAAACTACAACTTATAAAGGTACATGACGGGCAGGACATGGGTGGTTTGTGTGTGTGTGTGTGTGTACCTAACGGGCAGAGCGCGGGTGGTCTGCTCTGGCAGGTCAGGGGGGTTGACAAACATCAGTTTGAGTAGCAGCTCCAGGTAACCGATGTGTCGGGCCAAGCGGGTACTTATCACCCACGCCCAGCTCCAGTTCTCACCCTCTCGACGACTGCCGAAATACACCACCACTACACAGAGAGGGAAACTGTTATCTCCTAACTGGATCATTAAAAGCCGCCTCCACTACAAAACAAAGGAAGACAAACAGAGTTACTGCGCCAAACTCTTACTGTGTCATTGAAAGTGTTTGGAAAAGCCAGAGAGACAGACAGTTAGAATGAGCTCTTGCTGTGTCATTGTGTGGCCAATTGTGCACCGCCCTATGGGATTCCCAATCACGGATGGTTGTGATAGCCTGGAATCAAACCAGGGTATGTAGTGACGCCTCTAGCACCGAGATGCAGTGCCTTAGACCGCTGCGCCACTCGGAAGCATAGGCTACGGGATCCTCGGGACGTCGCTAGCCTAAACCTAACCTTAACCATAGCCCTTACCCAACTTTAACTTTGCTTAACCATTTTACATTTCATCGTCAATGGGGGTAGGGATGTACCAATGATCACGGATAGCAACGACTACTAGACCATAGAAAATGGATGACAGAGTGACGGTCTCACCGAAGCAGACATAGAGCAAGGCCAGCAGGCTGAGGGAGACAGCGATGGCTAGCTTGGGGTCGACGGTGAAGCCCAGGACCAGAGCTACAGAACCACACAGCAGCAGTGACATGAACCCCACCAGCCAGGAGAACTGGAACAACGGCTCCACCTGCTGGCCAGCAAACGTCTTCATCTCATCTGAAGAGAGGAAGGAGATGAAAGGAGGATAAAGATACTTATGAGATTGTAGGTTCATTTGTAAAACTCAATCTTATAAGTATCTGATAAAATAATCTGTTAATATTAAATCCAGGCACCACAGGCTAAAATGACATGTTTTGCCTCTACTTATGAATTTTGAGATTGTTTGGTATTTTGAACCATTAATAAAAAGTAAAAGTAAAAACAACAATGTCAAATAGTAAAAACAACAATGTCAAAATGTTGATGATCCATTATTTCAAACCACTACATTAAATCACACACAATTTAAAAAGCCCATCTCATAGAGAATGTAACAAACTGGACTATATATATAGTAACTTACTTTGAAGAGATGGTGATTGGGTCTAAATAGCTGTTTGGTGTTTCTAAGTCTAAATTCAGTGTACTTGTCTTTAACTGCCATTTCCTGGAAGTCAGACGTTTCCTACACGCCAACTCGTGTTTCTCAGCCTCGGAAGCATCTGCATTCACCAAATGTTGCGTGGTTATCCTTAAACTTATTATTCAGACATATACATAGGGAATTGTTGATACATTGTCAAATTTCTACTCTACATGACATTTTCTTCAGAAAAATCTGCCAAAAATGAATTTTACATACCTTTCTATAGTATTTTACAGGTATAAATAAGTATTTCTACTCAATATGTAACGTATAAGTCAGGTCCTGGAGTATCTTAAGCAATGTTAACCATTTTAATATAGGCCGACTTCCTCCAGAGTCCAGAAAAATGGATTTGTGTGATATGCAAATATGCACATTTAATTTGCACATTTGTAAACAATTTTTCAGATTTTTTTGTTTGCATTGCTTGTTGAAGTTTGGTTGCATTATTGCATTGTTAAAGTACAGTATGTAACGTACAGTATGTATAGTTGAAGTTGGAAGTTTACATACACCTTAGCCAAATACATTTAAACTCAGTTTTTCACAATTCCTGCCATTTAATCCTAGTAAAAGTCCCCTGTCAGTTAGGTTCACCACTTTATTTTAAGAATGTGGAATGTCAGAATAAGAGTTGAGAGAATGAATTATTTCAGCATTTATTTATTTCATCATATTCCCAGTGGGTCAGAAGTTTACATACACTCAATTAGTATTTGGTAGCATAGCCTTAAATTGTTTAACTTGGGTCAAATGTTTTGGCTAGCCTTCCACGAGCTTCCCACAATAAGTTGGGTGAAATTTGGCCCATTCCTCCTGACAGAGCTGGTGAAACTGAGTCAGGTTTGTAGGCCTCCTTGCTCACACAAGCTTTCAGTTCTGCCCACAAATGTTCTATGGGATTGAGGTCAGGGCTTTGTGATAGCCACTCCAATACCTTTCTTGTCCTTAACCAATTTTGATACAACTTTGGAAGAATGCTTGGGGTCATCGTCCATTTGGAAGACCCATTTGCAACCAAGCTTTAACTTCCTGACTGATGCCTTGAGATGTTGCTTCATTATATCCACATAATGTTCCTTCCTCATTATGCCATCTATTTTGTGAAGTGCACCAGTCTCTCCTGCAGCAAAGCACCCCCACAACATGATGCTGCCACCCCCATGCTTCACAGTTGGGATGGTGACCTTCGGTTTGCAAGCCTTCTCCTTTTTCTTCCAAACATAACGATGGTCATCATGGCCAAACAGTTCTATTTTTGTTTCATCACACCAGAGGACATTTCTCCAAAAAGTACGATCTTTGTCCCCATGTGCAGTTGCAAACCGTAGTCTGGCTGTTTTATGGCGGTTTTGGAGCAGTGGCTTCTTCCTTGCTGAGCGGCCAATCAGGTTATGTCAATATAGGATTCGTTTTACTGTGGATATAGATACTTTTGTACCGGTTTCCTCCAGCATCTTCACAAGGTCCTTTGCTGTTGTTCTGGGATTGATTTGCACTTTTCGCACCAAAGTACGTTCATCTCTAGGAGACAGAATGCGCCTCCTTCCTGAGTGGTATGACGGCTGCTTGGTCCCATGGTGTTTATACTTGCGTACTATTGTTTGTACAGATGAAGGTGGTACCTTCAGGCGTTTGGAAATTGCTCCCAATGATGAACCAGACTTGTGGAGGTCTACAATTTATTTTCTAATTTCTTTTGATTTTCCCATGATGTCAAGCAAAGAGGCCCTGAGTTTGAAGGTAGGCCTCCAATTGACTCAAATGATGTCAATTAGCCTATCAGAAGCTTCTAAAGCCATGACATCTTTTTCTGACATTTTCCAAGCTGTTTAAAGGCACAGTCAACTTAGGGTATGACCCACTAGAATTGTGATACAGTGAAAGTGAAATAAGTGAAGTGAAATAATCTGTCTGTAAACAATTGTTGGAAAAATGACTTATGTCATGTACAAAGTAATGTCCTAACCGACTTGCCAAAACTATAGTTTGTTAACAAGAAATTTGTGGAGTGGTTGAAAAATGAGTTTTAATGACTCCAACCTAAGTGTATGTAAACTTCCGACTTGAACTGTACATACAATTCACTAAATCACAATTCCAGTGGGTCAGAAGTTTACATACACATACAACTGTACCTAGTCTGGTAATTGTGTTGGAGAACGTTCTGTTCGCCAACACAAAAACATTTACTCTATTAGGGTGTGATGCCTGGCCTTAACAGCTATCTTATTATTAACACGTATAACATATTTTTAACATATCATTATTTTTATGATTGACAGTTGAGCTCTGTTCTATTTGAGCAGTATAATAAACGCTTAGACTCTTGTATAGAAGTGAGTGGAGCCTTGACAAGAGGACTGCCTAGTTCCTTACCCTCCAGTTTCTTGAGCAAGAAAGACTTGCCGCTGCCCCACTGGGCGTACAGGCCCACACAGATGGGTGGCTGCATGGTGGGCTCACTGAGAATGTCAGCCAGGGCACTGCTGTACAGGTCATAACCCAGCATGTCCCCATCAGACTCAGTAGGGGACAGGTGTCCTGGGAGGGACACATAGAAAGATAGGATGAGGTTAGTCAACACAGTTCTAGATGAGAGTACATACAGTGTATAATTTGTGTGTACCAATTTTCTTTGTCAATTTCTATACACCCTATCGTCCAGCAAAGGTTATAGCAGTTAGACTATAAAAGGAAAACCACCCCAAAACAATATTTTGGTATTTGTTTAATTAGTCCATTGTTGGCATAGTCCCAAAATGTTTTGCTTGTCAGCAATCAAGGTTTTATATATCTTGAAAAAGGCATTATTACAGGGATGATTTCTGTATTTTGAAAGTTACATACCTTGAAAACTTTCATTAGTCAACAATAGACTAAAGAAACAAATACCAAAAAGATTGTTTTGGGGTGGAATTTTCCTTTAACTGGCGAAAGTGACTGAGCTGCCGGAGAGTAAGGAAACTTACGGGCTCCAAAGATCTGGGTGAGGATGCTCTTCTGGTGGCTGCAGTCGATGTTGTAGGGGGTCTCGCCGGCCTTGTTGGGCCTGTAGAGCAGGCGGCCATCTTTAGGGTTACGAAGGAGGAGCTCTGCCAGTCTGCGGCTCCGCCCACGGATGGCAATGTGGAGGGGGGTGTCACCTCTCTAGAGAAAGACGGTTGGTATCCTTAATTTAAAGAGCGTTGCTCCCTTCGGTATCAACATTGGCTTCAGATCAAAGTCTTTCTTGTGATTTTGCTATTCATTGTAAATGTTTGTAGGCCTATGTAGCCAAATTGTATCGATGATCGTATGATATCCATTCATGTTTTTGGTATGTTATTTTTTATATCTGAGAATTAACCAATGATATCAGGCCACACCCGGCCATAATTACAGACACCTGTGTGTCCTTTGACACTGTACAACTAGTGACCCTCAGTGTTTGTCATTATACCCTGATGAAGACAGCTTGTCTGTCCAAACGTTGGTTATTAGGTTATTAAATTATTTCATCGGAGTTCCTAGAGTGTGTGGCTCTCCTTTTCTTTTTCCATGTATCAGATGGTAGACCTACTGTCTCTTCTGCCTTTAACAGATTACGTATCACTGGATCCTTTGATAAAGATGAGCAAAATAAAACATAAAATAAATAATATAGTTTATTATGTTCTCCAAAAAATTACTATTACAATTGCTCAGAGAGATTCTGTTTAACAATTAATACAAAAAAATCTAAAGAAGATAGTGGACCCGTTTTCAATACTCTAGCACCCTCCCCTTGCGAGAATAACGACACTGAGCCTTTTTCGCAAATGTTCCATGAGATTGGCTGAAACGTTGGGACCATTCCTCCAAACAGAATCTTTCCAAATCCTTGATAAAGTTTGTCTGCTCTTATGGACTACCCTCTTTAATTCAAACAAGAGGCTTTCAATTGGGTTCAAGTCCAGTAGCTGAGATGGCCATTGACAAATGTAGATACTTTTCTGCATATGCTTGTGTCCAAGTGGCCAAAAATATGTATTTTCATGTCATCTGACCATAGCACCGCCGGGAGGTTGATAAACGGCATTGGCACTTGGATTGGAACCGGTGCTATGTTTAATGACATGAAAATAGAGCTCTGGAAAGAAGCTGTATAGAGCAAAGGTCTAAGATCCCTCCCAATGTGTACAATCTCATTAAACATTTTAGAAAAATTTTCAGTATCAGTATTGAAACCAGGGGTGCCAATAATTTTTACCCCTCTCTTTTTGAGATTATTAGTTAAGCAATTCTATTAGTATAAAATAACAATTTCAACAACAAAAAATAGCACACAACATAGATCAGTATTTGTATTATTTATTTTATACAGTTCTTTGCTTATCAAATGGTGCCAATAATTATGGACTGTACATATACTCAGCAACTCAGCAAAAAAAGAAGAAATGCCTCTCACTGTCAACTGCGTTTATTTTCAGCAAACTTAACATGTGTGAATATTTGTATGAACGTAACAAGATTCAACAACTGAGACATAAACTGAACAAGTTCCACAGACATGTGACTAACATAAATGAAATAATGTGTTCCTGAACAAAGGGGGGGTCAAAATCAAAAGTAACAGTCAGTACCTGGTGTGGCCACCAGCTGCATTAAGTACTGCAGTGCATCTCCTCCTCATGGACTGCACCAGATTTGCGAGTTCTTGCTGTGAGATGTTACCCCACTCTACCACCAAGGCACCTGCAAGTTCCCAGACATTTCTGGGGGGGAATGGCCCTAGCCCTCACGGTCCAACCCAACAGGTCCCAGACGAGCTCAATGGGATTGAGATCCGGGCTCTTCACTGGCCATGGCAGAACACTGACATTCCTGTCTTGCAGGAAATCATGCACAAAACGAGCAGTATGGCTGGTGGCATTGTCATGCTGGAGGGTCATATCAGGATGAGCCTGCAGGAAGGGTACCACATGAGGGAGGAGTAGGTCTTCCCTGTAACACACAGCATTGAGATTGCTGGTTGTCATTGCAGGCACAGTCCGATGATGCTGTGACACACCGCCCCAGACCCTCCACCTCCAAATCGATCCCGCTCCAGAGTACAGGCCTCGGTGTAACACTCATTCCTTCGACAATAAACATGAATCCGACCATCACCCCTGGTGAGACAAAACCGCAACTTGTCAGTGAAGAGCACTTTTTGCCAGTCCTGTCTGGTCCAGCGACGGTGGGTTTGTGCCCATAGGCGACGTTGTTGCTGGTGATGTCTGGTGAGGACCTGCCTTACAAAAGGCCTACAAGCCCTCAGTCCAGCCTCTCTCAGCCTATTGCGGACAGTCTGAGCACTGATGGAGGGATTGTGTGTTCCTGGTTGTTGTTGCCATCCTGTACCTGTCCTGCAGGTGTGATGTTCGGATGTACCGATCCTGTGCAGGTGTTGTTACATGTGGTCTGCCACTGCGAGGCCAATCAGCTGTCCGTCCTGTCTCCCTGTAGCACTGTCTTAGGCGTCTCACAGTACGGACATTACCATTTATTGCCCTGGCCACATCTGCAGTCATGCCTCCTTGCAGCATGCCTAAGGCATGTTCACGCAGATGAGGAGGAACCCTGGGCATCTTTCTTTGGGTGTTTTTCAGAGTCTGTAGAAAGGCCTCTTTAGTGTCCTAAGTTTTCATAACTGTGACCGTAATTGCCTACCGTCTGTATGCTGTTAGTGTCTTAACGACTGTTCCACAGGTGCATGTTCATGAATTGTTTATGGTTCATTGAACAAGCATGGGAAACAGTGTTTAAACCCTTTACATTGAAGATCTGTGAAGTTATTTGGTTCTGAAAAAGGGACATTTCTTTTTTTTGCTGAATTTAAATATATACAGGGGTGAAAGTAAGGTGGTACGGTCCAGTACCTGGCAAAATAAATAGTGGGGGTACGCCGTGCCGGTAAAACATATCACAATTAATACAACATGCCCAAAAAAACAGGCTATAACACCATTAGGCTATAACACCATTAGGCTATAACACCATTATTTAACATTACTGCATGTCAGCCACATGAAACATTTGAAAATGGACTGGAAACCAGGTGGTGTACGTTCCACTGTGGTTTGAGTTAAAGTGGAGATGAGAGGCGAGACGCACGTGGACATGAGTGGCCGAGACCGAGGCGCGCGTGGACAACCGTGCATCAATTCAGGTTACAAGTGTAGGCCTAATGACAATCACAGAATGTCATTACAATACCTGCAGGTGTTTTGTAACTGATGTCTCTTTCCATTCAACAAATTTCAGATGCACAGCGCACTGTTGGGGTTTGGATGCTTAAATTATTTTGTGAGTGAAAGAATGTGCGCAGGAAGCCAACAGGAGCACCTTTGAATCTCTTAAGGATCAGACCCTTTTTTTTAAATGTTCACCTAAAATGACATACCCAAATCTAACTGCCTGCAGCTCAGGACCTGAAGCAAGGATATGCATATTCTTGATACCATTTGAAATGTAACAATTTCACAAAGCTTGTGGAAATGTGAAATGAATGGAGGAGAATAGAGTAGGAGAATATAAAACATTAGATCTGGTAAAAGATAATACAAAGGAAAAAAAGAAACCGGCACAATTTAGATTTTGGCCACTAGATGGCAGCAGTGTATCTGCATATTTTTAGACTGATCCAATAAACCATTGCATATCTGTTCAAAATGTTGTATCAAGACTGCCCAAATGTGCCTAATTGGTTTATTAATATAACACACATAACTGTGCACTCTCCTCAAACAATAGCATGGTATTCTTTCACTGTAATGGCTACAGTAAATTGGACAGTGCAAGTATTGAAGCTTTCTGCCCATATCAGACATGTCTATGTCCTGGGAAAAAACGTTTGTAACTTACAACCTCATGCTAATCACATTAGCCTACGTTAACTCAACCATCCTGCGGGGGGGACACCAATCCCGTAGAGGTTTTAAGTGAGTGTTTGACAAATCAGATGAATACATCATGACTAGTTGTGTTTATACCACATTAAAAGGCACAGGTGCCGTGAAGCTAGAGGAAGCAAAGCTTTCCCTAAAGTAAATTGAATTAAATTGCCAAAATTATTTAGCCTAATTAGCCTAATCCTGTCTATACTGAAATAAATACAATCATTTAAAATAGGCTACTACATGAGAAAGCATGATTTGGCCACAGAGGATCATTAGCTAAAAAATAAAATAAAATAAAAAAGACAAGTGGATTGTTTTAAACAGCATAGCCCACAATTTGCAAATACCAAATAGATGTTTGTTGAGTTGCGACTGTCAAAAGCAGAGAGACCCAGCCAGGCATATCTCAATATTTAAAAATATAAATTGCGGAAAAACGTTTTGGAAAGCAAAATCGCTATTGATAACAATGAAAACAATCCAATCTGTCTTTTAGTTATCAATATTCTTAACTTAATTGGCACTAGCGGAGAACATCGGCCATAACCCTGGTGAGTGTGCATATTCACTGTCTTTATCATTGGGTCAATGCTACTTCGTTTGTTTTTGGACAATCATTTCCTCCTCCGGGTTAGATGGACGTCATATTGTATTTGCGTCTCCCCTTTTCATAGGGCGATTATATGGATCAGACAACATTGTTTTTATTGATCTGTTTGTCAGCGTCAGCAGAGATGGCCACCCTGTAATTTTTAGAGTTGGCCTATTTAAAAAAATGCATGCGCGCACTTGAGTGTCCCGTACCAGTAAGAAATTAAATCTACTTTCACCCTTGTATGTACAGTGCATTCGGAAAGCACTCAGACCCATTCCCCTTTTCCACATTTTGTTACGTTACAGCGTTATTCTAAAATTGATTAAATAAAACATGTTTTCCTCATTAATCACTTCACACAATACCCCACAATGACAAAGCTTTTTAGAAATAATTACAAAAGTATTTAGACCCTTTGCTATGAGACTCGAAATTGAGCCCAGGTACATTCTGTTTCCATTGATCATTCTTGAGATGTTTCTACAACTTGATTGGAGTCCACCTGTGGTAAATTAAATTGATAGGACATGATTTGGAAAGGTACACACCTGTCTATATAAGGTCCCACAGTTGACAGTGTATGTCAGAGCAAAAACCAAGCCATGAGACCGAAGGAATTGTCCGTAGCGTTCTGAGACAGGATTGTGTCGAGGCACAGGTTTGGGGAAGGTGCCAAAACATGTCTGCAGCATTAAAGGTCCTCAAGAACACAGTGGCCTCCATCATTCTTAAATGGAAGAAGTTTGGAAGCACCAAGACTCTTCCTAGAGCTGGCCACCCGGCCAAACTGAGCAATCGGGGGACAAGGGCCTTGGTCAGGGAGGTGACAAAGAACATGATGGTCACTTTGACCGAGCTCTAGAGTTCCTCTGTGGAGATGGGAGAAACTTCCAGAAGGACAACCATCTCTGCAGCACTCCACCAATTAGGCCTTTGTGGTAGAGTGGTCAGACAGAAGCCACTCCTCAGTAAAAGGCACATGATAGCTCGCTTGGAGTATGCCAAAAGGCACCTAAAGGATTCTCCGAACATGAGAAACAAGATTCTCTGGCCTGATGAAACCAAGATTGAAAACTTTGGCCTGAATGCCAAGCGTCACATCTGGAGGAAACCTGGCACCATCCCTACGGTGAAGCATGGTGGTGGTGGTGGCAGCATCATGCTGTGGGGATGTTTTTCAGCGGCAGGGACTGGGAGTCATGATCGATGGAAAGATGAACGGAGCAAAGTACAGAGCGATCCTTGATAAAAACCTGCTCCAGAGCGCTCAGGACTTCAGACGAAGGTTCACCTTCCAACAGGACAATGACCCTAAGCACACAGCCAAGACAACGCAGGAACGGCTGAGCCCGGACTTGGAAAGACCTGAAAATAGCTGTGCAGCGACGGTCCCAATCCAACCTGACAGGGCTTGAGAGGATCTGCATAGAAAATTGGGAGAAACTCCCCAAATACAGGTGTGCCAAGCTTGTAGCGTCATACCCAAGAACTATTGAGGCTGCCAAAGGTGCTTCAACAAAGTACTGAGTAAAGGGTTTGAATATTTATGTAGATGTAATATTTCTAAAAGCTGTGTTCGAATACACATACTAACATACTGTATAATACATACTTAATTAGTATTTACATACTATTTAAGTATACTGTAAAAAAACATTATGCTTCCAGTTGAGCGTACTAGCGCTTCACCTGTCGACCGGAAGTTGATAACGTTGCTATGCAACCTCTCGCTAGCTTGTCAGCAAAACAAATTACTAGCTAGATATTTTACGACTTCGGGTGTGTTTGTAAATTTGATCTGGAGTGCCAGAGAGCGCTCAGAGTGTGCTCTGAGTGTTTGTAAATTCATAGCATTGTCAGATTGTCCGTTCGTAAATGTAGTGTACCACGGACACTCTTCTCTCATGTTTCTCTCATCTCTGTCAGGTGAGGGCATCAGGTGTGTCTTTTAGAGTAGTGGTGTCCTGCATTCTCAGCTTCATTACAGTAGTTGCATTTTCAATCATTTGAGAGGATAGGCTTGCTATTGTCACATGTTTTTTAAACTCTTAAAATGTCAGTTCCTTCCATGCATAGTATTTTCTGTTGGTCACTTCATTTTACTGTTTGGAATTAATTTAACCATTTGTTCACAAGTTTATGGCCGTTGGTTAGTCGGCAACAAAATTGACAAACATTTTCATCACTAGTGGTGAAACAATGTATTTTACCCGTTTTTTCAATGTTGGCTCATCGCTGCAACTCCCCGAGAGAGAGAGAGGCGAAGGTGGAGTCATGCGTCCTCTGAAATATTGTCCGCCTCCCGTGCTCCTTACCACCCACCAGCTTAACCCGGAAGCCAGCTGCACCAATGTGTCGGAAGAAACACAGTTCAACTGGCATCCGGGGTCAACCCGCAGGCACCCGGCCCGCCACAAGGAGTCACTAGAGTGCGATAAGCCAAGTAAAGCCCAACCGGTCAAACCCTCCCCTAAACCGGACAATGTTGGGCCAATTGTGCATTGTCCTATGGGACTCCCGACCACAGCCGGTTGTGGCATAGCCTGGCATATGAACCTGGGACCTAACGCCTCTATCACTCGGGAGGCCCGTGATGAACCATTCTTGATACACACTGGAAACTGTTGAGTATGAAAAACTCAGCAGTGTTGCAGTTCTTGACAAACTCAAAACGGTGCGCCTGGCACCTACTACCATACCCCGTTCCCAGGGGTCTTAAATCTGTCACCCTCTAAATGAAAAACATATACAATCCTTGTCTCAATTATCGAGGCTTAAAAATCCTTCTTTAACCTGGCTCCTTCCCTTCATCTACACTGATTGACATCAATTAGGGATCATAGACTGACCAGGTGAAAACTATGTCATGGAAAGAGCATGTTTTGTACACTCCGTGAAAATATTTAAGCACTAACGCCCGAGGAGGTGTGGTTTATGGCCAATATACCAAGGCTAAGGGCTGTTCTTATGCATGACGCAACATGGAGTGTATATTGTCCATATTTCACAAACCCCCAAGGTGCCTTATTGCTATTATAAACTGGCTACCAACGTAATTAGAACAGTAAAAATAAATGTTTTGTCATACCCGTGATATACCACAGCTGTCAGCCAATCAGCATTCAGGACTCAAACCACCCAGTTTATAATGTTAAGTAACCAAGCCGAGCTGTAATAGACTGGCCTGGTTACGCTTCCAACATAGTTTCTGAAACTGTGCTAGAAAGGACCATGTGGATAGAAAAAACCCAAGCCGCACAGTATGTCAGCCAATCAGCATTCAGGGCTCGAATCACCCAGTTTATAAAATGCTTTATATGGGTATAGACGTAAAAGAGGTGTACCTTGTCCACAGCAGACACCTTGGCTCCTTTGTCCAGCAGAAGCTCCACTATGTCAATGTTCCTCATCTTAGTAGCTTTGATCAGAGGGCTTTCTAAATCCTGACATCAGACCACATAAAAACAGGTGAGAAAGCTGTTGAAATAGAATAGGTGACTGTGTGTGTGTGCGTCTGGTGATAGTTGAGATATGGTTAGATTTACTGTACGGTGTTTTCTCTCACCTTGGTGCAGGTCTCTGTGTCGGGGTTGCACTGGAGGATATCTCTCACCATGGTGGCGTTGCCTTTCTCCACAGCCCAGTACAGGGCTGTCTTGTTGTCCTGCAGAAGGTGAGGTGGATTGCATTTACTGTCATCAATAATGTAGTATTGAATGTCTGTGTCCCCATCCCCTATATAGTGCACTCATTTTCATCAGAGCCCTATGGGCCCTGGTCAAAAGTAGTGCACTATACATACACGCAGTAGAGTGACATTTGGGACACAAGTTATGGGTCTCTGTAGCTCAGTTGGTAGAGCATGATAGTGGGTTCAATTAAATGTGTGCACGCATAACTGTAAATCACTTTGAATAAAAGCATCTGCTAAATGGAATACATACACACATATATTATATGAGTAGTCAGGCGTCAGACTCCCTACCTGTCCTCTGATGTCTATGTCAGCATATTTGTGCAGCAGAGCCCTCACTATCTCCACATGTCCTCCTCTCACTGCTCCGATAAGCACCGTGTCTCCACTCTGTACAACACACACACACACACAGGTCAGCACACAGCTTACACGACATCCACATCTCAATACAGCACTTATAATCCACAATCTGTGTGTGCACTCCCTAGCCCACCCTGTCTGGTATGTTGACGTAGGTGCCAGCATCCAGCAGGTCCTGTACTATCTCAGTATAGCCCTCCTTGGCAGCGATCATCAGGGCTGTGTTGCCGTCCTTGTCTGTCATGTTGACGTTAGGGTTCCTCTTCAGAAGCTCCTTCACCACCTCAGGGAAACCTCCCTTCACTGCCACGATCAGAGCTGTCATCGAGTTCTACAAGGGGGAGGGAGAAGATTGGAGGAAGATGTAGAGAAACAGAAGTACAGAGCCTTTCTCTATGACTTTAGACAGGTAATATAGTGAGAGGTGTAGACTGCAGAACAACAATGTTCATTAACATGTCTGTTCATTAGAACGTCTGTTCATTAGAACGGTTGTTCATTAGAACGTCTGTTCATTAGAACGTCTGTTCATTAGAACGTCTGTTCATTAGAACGTCTGTTCATTAGAACGTCTGTTCATTAGAATGTCTGTTCATTAGAATGTCTGTTCATTAGAATGTTTGTTCATTAGAATGTTTGTTCATTAGAATGTCTGTTCATTAGAATGTCTGTTCATTAGAATGTCTGTTCATTAGAATGTCTGTTCATTAGAATGTCTGTTCATTAGAATGTCTGTTCATTAGAATGTCTGTTCATTAGAATGTCTGTTCATTAGAATGTTTGTTCATTAGAATGTTTGTTCATTAGAATGTTTGTTCATTAGAATGCCTGTTCATTAGAATGTCTGTTCATTAGAATGCCTGTTCATTAGAATGTCTGTTCATTAGAATGCCTGTTCATTAGAATATCTGTTCATTAGAATGTTTGTTCATTAACATGATATTGTATTTCTGTGGCGTAGAGACATACCGCCCCCTCCTGGTCGACATCGGCTCCATTCTCCAGCAGGTGCATCACACAGTCAAAATTGCCCTTCCTGGCTGCCCAGATCAGAGGGGTGGTACCATACTGAGAGAGAAAGACACACAGGGTTATCCATACTGGCACAGGTCCCTATTTCTGGCCAAACTGGGGCACCACTAACCCAGTGGGCCACCATAAACCCAAATGTTGGCATTGCCCAGCCATGCGTCCCAATCAGTTGTCTCACCTTGTCAGAGCAGTTGACCTTGGCTCCGTTCTCCAGCAAGACCTGGACGATCTCAGCATGACCTCTGCCTGCTGCCCAGATGATGGGGTACACACTGTATTGCTGATGAGGAAGACAGAGAGTCAGAGGCACTTAGTCAATGGCTGGATAGATGGGGATGTGACGTACTGCATCTCCTTAGCCATGAGGGTTTATGAATGACAAGTATAGGAACGCCATTAACCGTGTGAGTAATACGACATGAATAATTATTTGATTGACTGCCATTACCTGCCCAGTAGTGTTGGGGTTGGCTCCGTTCTCAAGGAGAACCTCGGTTACCTCCACGCGGCCTTTATAGGCAGCCCACATGAGGGCCGTCCAGCCTCCCTACAGAACAACATCAATTACTGTACACAAACACATTCCTGCACATATTACACTACCTTCAAGTACATTGAATAGCTCTGTGTTTTTATTGAAAACACTAACTGAAGTGGACTGGAACAAGCATAGAAATCAAGTTCATACAATCACCAAAACATTATAGCTTATTACTGATTGTGGCCAGTTTAACTTATTGAGTGTCTCAGCATGTCCCTGTGCCCTATGTAAGCGCTGCTGAGATAGGACTGTACAGTATAATATGCAGTACCAGTCAAAAGTTGGAACACCTACTCATTCAAGGGTTTTTCTTGATTTTTACTATTTTCTACATTGTAGTACAATAGTGAATACATCAAAACTATGAAATAACACATGGAATCATGTAGTAACCAAAAAAGTGTTAAACAAATCCAAATATATTTTATACTTGATTTTCTTCAAAGTAGCCACCCTTTGCCTTGATGACAGCTTGCACTCTTGGCATTCTCTCTACCAGCTTCATGAGGTAATCACCTGGAATGCTTTTCCAACAGTCTTGAAGGAGTTCCCACATATGCTGAGCACTTGTTGGCTGCTTTTCCTTCACTCTGCAGTCCAACTCGTCCCAAACCATCTCAATTGGGTTGAGATCGGGTGATTGTGGAGGCCAGGTCATCTGATGCAGCACTCCATCACTCTCCTTCTTGGTCAAATAGCCCTTACACAGCCTGGAGGTGTGTTGGATCATTGTCCTGTTGAAAAACAAATGATAGTCCCACTAAGCGCAAACCAGATGGGATGGCTTATCGCTACGGAATGCTGTGGTAGCCATGCTGGAATTCTAAATAAATCACAGACAGTGTCACCAGGAAAGTACCCCCACACCTCTTCCTCCATGCTTCACGGTGGGAACCACACATGCAGAGATCATCCGTTCACCTACTCTGCGTCTTAAAAATCTCATCACACTCATAAGACCAAAGGACAGATTTCCACCGGTCTAATGTCCATTGCTCGTGTTTCTTGGCCCAAACAATGCTCTTCTTCTTCTTCTTGTTGGTGTCCTTTAGTAATGGTTTCTTTGCAGCAATTCGACCATGAAGGCCTGATTCACGCTGTCTGCTCTGAACAGTTGATGTTGAGATGTGTCTGCTACTTGAACTCTATGAAGCATTTATTTGGGCTGCAATCTGAGGTGCAGTTAAAACTAATGAACTTATCCTCTGCAGCAGAGGTAACTCTGGGACATCCTTTCGTGCAGCTGTCCTCGTGAGAGCCAGTTTCAACATGGCGCGTGATGGTTTTTGCGACTGCACTTGAAGAAACTTCCAAAGTTCTTGAAATTTCCGGATTGACTGACCTTCATGTTAAAGTAATGATGGACTGTCGTCTCTCTTTGTTATTTGAGCTGTTCTTGCCATAATATGGACTTGGTCTTTTACCAAATAGGGCTATCTTCTGTATACCCTACCATGTCACAACACAACTGATTGGCTCAAATGCACTAAGGAAAGAAATTCCACAAATTAACAAGGCACACCTGTTAATTTAAATGCATTCTATACCTTTGAAGAATCTCAAATATAAAATATATTTTGATATGTTTAACACTTTTGTTTACTACATGATTCCATGTGTTATTTCATAGTTTAGATGTCTTCACTATTATTCTAAATGTAGAAAATAGTAAAAATGAAGATAAACCCTGGAATGACTGGTACCGTAGCCAATTAAACAACCAAAACACTGCTATTACTTAGGGGTTGTGGCCAATCAAACAGGTATCTCACCATGTCTCGGTGCTCTATGTAAGCACTGCTTTCTAACAGCTCCTTCACCACCTCTACATGGCCTTCCTTAGCAGCACAGATCAGAGCAGACCAGCAGTCCTGAGGGAGAGAGAATAGCACATCACACCGGTCACCATGGAGACAACGGTGTCTACCGTTACCATGGAGACATCAGGCAGAGTTCACAATGATTGGCACGTTCATGATGATTGTTATAATGAAGTCAACGGCCTTGAAATGAACGGGAACAAAGACGGAGAGGGTTTATGATCCATCTATCATACCACATCATCCAGGTTAACATTGGCTCCTCTCCTGATGAGCTCCTGTACAATCTCAATACTGCCCTGCTCCGAAGCCAGCATCAGGGGTGTCTGACCATTCTGTTAGGGAGGGAGGAAAAAGGCATGCATTTTGAAAGACATACTAGAAACACAATGAACAATATTTCTTCGTACAATAATATACCCAATCTTCCCATTTATCTTCAACAGACGCTTCTCTAAGCTATATTTCACCTTTATTAGACTGTGTCCCCCAAATGGCACCCTATTCCGTATATAGGGCACTACTTTTGAACAGGGCCCATTGGGCTCTGATCAATAGTAGCACACTATATAAGGGATAGGGTGCCATTTGGGACGCAACCTATATATAATAACTATAGATAGATTAGTATACCTGTAGGCCTATTAGATAGTATGAGGATACTCACGTCACTCCTGCCGTCCACCTCCTTGAACTTGTCCAGGTGGGCCTTGAGCGCTGCCAGGTTCTCCTCCTCCACGTAGCCGAAGAGGTTCTGGATGGCCAGAGTGGTCATCTTAATGGAGGTGGTGGTGTCCATGGCTGCAGCTACTTCCCCTCAACACCACAGCACCTGCATGGGGAGAGATCATGGAAATAGAACGCTTTACTAACACTTTACCTATGGCATGGGCACACACAAAATGGCTGCCAAACCACACATTATGGCATCACTGACTTGATTGGGGATTCCGTTCTACTCACCCTAGTTCTATGGGAGAGACACAGGACAGAAGGGATGTTAGGGTGGGATAACACTGGTGGGAAGGCATGGGATGCTAACAACATTGTAATAGACACTTTATATAGCTTTGCACCAATAACAGCAAAAAACATGCTTTTCCCTCACTAGTTATAGACTAACTTTCATTTATAAAAGGCTAGGTTATGCTATATTTGGAGTTTGATTAAAAATCAGTATGAAACAGTGAATGTGTGAGAAAGAGCTAGAACAGAGGACATAGCCTAGTTATCTGACCCTGGCAACCAGCAAGTGGGTCGACTACTGTGTGGGTGTCGGTCGACTCACTCCAGTGCTATCTGGCTCCTGCAGCACAGGGGTGTGGGCCTAGCTATCTCCTGACATTTAAAGAGCATCAGACTCAGAGAATTAAGCCAGCGCCAGATTTCAATGTGCCACTCACTCACTGCTTTGGGGACAGGATTGTCACCTAGGCAGGCAGCCACAGCAGCGAGTTGAAAGAGATATTTGGTTTATTAGTGGCCTCCTGGCTGCTATCATCGTCTGACATATACAGTATTTATCTTCTCACTCAGAGAATAGCCTCTTCTTGGCAATGCTTTGTGTACACACAGTCTTCTTCCTATTTTACAGGCACACAAAATGGCAGCTAGTCTAATTTGTTTTTTTTTGTGCTTTGCTGTTATTGGCGCTAGGGTATATAAAGTGCTATTGCATTGTAATTACCCATTTGCTTATGGCATAGTTAAAATATATATTTTAGCCTAGGTCATACTATAAATTCATACGTAAACACCAATGGCATAAAAATATAACCAAAAATGTATTGCAAAGAATTAAGCCATAAGGCACGGGGGGGTGTGGTATATGGCCAATATACCGCGGCTAAGGGCTGTTCTTAAATACGACGCAACACGGAGAGCCTGGATACAGCCCTTAGCCATGGTATATTGGCCATATACCACAAACCCCCAAGGTGCCTTATTGCTATTATAAACTGGTTACCAAAGTAATTAGAGCAGTAAAAATAAATGTTTTGTCATACCCGTTGTATATGGCTGTCAGCCAATCAGCATTTAGGGCTCTAACCACCCAGTTTATAATCACATATTTACACCTATTCACACAGGCTCTTTGAGACAGATTTATAGACTAGCTGGCTAAGTGATGTCTACCTGTAACCATTAACTCAAGTTTATTAATCATCATCCATAATGTGTTCCTCTAGAAAACTGGCCCGTTTTAGGACAGTAACTACATTCCTATCCAACACAATACAAGCACAGACAATATAAGCTTACAATTCAGTCAGCCAGCCAAGCCTATGACCTTAACATGGGTGTGGGCGTCGGTCAGTCAAGCCACAAAAACAAACCCCTTCTGTGTGACATGAAAAGAATGACTAGATTAAGTAGCCTGGTCCTGTCGGCAGGCTGACAGCCAGTTAAAAGCATTCCTTCCATCCCCACAGAGCAGAGTGCAGCACAAGCCCTCCAGCATTCCACCTCACGTCACTACCTATTGCAGCAACACAACAGCTGAAAGCAGCCACAAAGAAAAGAAAGTGGAGGCAAGGCAGCTAAACATCAAAACACATCGCCGTGTGCTGCACTGCTGCCAATGCCATTAACCTGTCGGCTGTCGCATACAGACAGGACATAGCGCAATAATTACATTGACACAACCGAGCAATCTTACCTATGGGAATAATAGTGTTCTCTCTGTGGGTTGTTTTTGCCTGCTGTCTCTTCGCTCTGCAATTTATGCCTCCACATACACTGGTCCTGGCCAGCCTTATTGACTAGGCTATTCCCCCTGGCTGTGGCTGCTGATATTGAATTATGCATGAGGATGAGGTACCACCCAGCCTCTCTGGCACATGCTCAGAGGACAGGGAACAGTGGAGAAAAACAGGCTCAATATAGGCCAGCAGCACCACTGACCTAGAGACTAATATCAAAAATATTTGATAAAGCCCTTATTACATCAGCAGTTAGTATTGGTAACTTCATTAATATGATGTAGGCCTAGTATGAGGAGGGTTGGAACCTGACCTTCCCTTCTATCTGTGGTATGCAACAAATATAGGCCTAGATGGAACAGCTATAGTACAGTATCTGTGGTATGCAGTGAATATGAAAGGGATAAGTAGACTAGGCTATAGGTCAAAATATGGAACTACTGCACTGTCTCTGTTGTCTGTTCAGACAGGGCTATCTATTTATGTGTTGTGCTTCTCTGTACCAAAGCAAAAGTACTGAAAAATAAACATACAGAAATGACATCTGTGCAAGCTTGGTTGTTGCTGACTAAACTCAACTCCACGATTTACAAAGTTGTTGAGCGGCAACTAGAGTGGGCAGGGTTTTTAAATGTGGGATTTACATCAAAATGATGCATAGTTTATGCATACTCCGTGTGTGCAGTGACACCGCTTTTTGCTTTGATAAGATGCATTAGATTAGGCTACACCATCATCATCACCATTAGGATGTAGAAATAAATGACTTGTTCAACAAATAGGGGCTGCTACCAATCATTGCCTGCTACTAGCTACCTACAAGAGAAGGTTGTAATTGCGGCACGCAATTCAGGGCGTTCCTGTATGTGGGCATTCCTGAATCTGCCGGAACCCCTCATTATATACTACATGATCAAAAGTATGAGGACACCTGCTCGTCGAACATCTCATCCCAAAATCACAGACATTAATATGGAGATGGTCCCTCCTTTGCTGCTATAACAGCATCCACTCGCCTGGGAAGGCTTCTAACTAGATGTTGGAACAGTGCTGCGGGGACTTGCTTCCATTCAGCCAAAAGAGCATTAGTGAGGTTGGGTACTGATGTTGGGCTATTAGCCCTGGCTTGCAGTTGGCGCTCCTATTCATCCCAAAAGGTGTTTAATAGGGTTGAGGTCAGGGCTCAATTATTTTATTTATTTAACTAGGAAATTCAGTTAAGAACAAATTCTTATTTTACAATGACGGCCTATCCCGGCCAAACCCTCACCTAACCTGGACAACACTGGGCCATTTGTGCACTGCTCAACGGGACTCCTGATTACGGCCAGTTGTGATACAGCCCGGGATCGAACCAGGGTATCTAGTGACGCCTCTAGGATTGAGATGCAGTGCCGTAGACCGCTGCGCCACTCGGGAGTAGGCCAGTCAAGTTCTTCCACACTGATCTCGACAAACCATTTCTGTATGGACCTTGCTTTGTGCACGGGTGCATTGTCATGCTGAAACAGGAAAGGGCCTTCCCCAAGCTGTTGCCACAAAGTTGGAAGCACAGAATTGTCTAGAATGTCATTGTATGCCAAGTTAAGATTTCCCTTCACTGGAACTAAGGGGTCTAGCCCGAACAGTGAAAAACAGCCCCAGACCATTATTTCTCCTCCACAAAACTTCTCAGTTGACACTATGCATTGGGGAAGGTAGCGTTCTCCTGGATCCACCAAAAACCCAGATTTGTCCGTCGGACTGCGAGATGGTGAAGCGTGATTCATCAAGTTTCCACTGCTCCCGAGTCCAATGGCGGGGAGCTTCACACCACACCAGCCAACGCTTGTGCAGGTGTACGGCTGCACGGCCATGGAAACCCATTTCCGGAAGCTCCAGATTAAAAGTTATTGTGGTGACGTTGCTTCCAGAGGCAGTTTGGAATTCGGTAGTAAGTTTTGCAACCGAGGGCAGCACTAGACGGTCCCGATCTGTGAGCTTGTGTAGCCTACCACTTCGAGGCTGAGCCGTTGTTGTTCCTAGACCTTTCCACTTCACAATAACAGCACTTACAGTTGACTGGGGCAGCTCTAGCTGGGCAGAAATTTGACGAACTGACTTTTGGAAAGTTGGTATCCTACGCCAGTGTCATGTTGAAAGTCACTGAGCTCTTCAGTAAGGCCATTCTACTGCCAATGTTTGTCTATGGAGATTGCATGGCTGTGTGCTCGATTTTATACACCTGCCAGCAATGTGTGTGGCTGAAATAGCCAAATATTTACTTTGTATATATAGTGTACTTCTTTCGGTTAAAAATTGTCAGTAAATTTTTAAGCTAGGACTGGAGGGAGGCATGGGCACTCCAGTACAGTAAGTGGCATTAATGCCTAATATCGTTGGATGCCAGCCGCCAATAAACCCCACAGAAGAAAGGGCAGGGGTGACAACGGTAGCTAGCTGTAGACAGTGTCCTTCGCCCCCGCCTGTCAGGCACGGTTTTCCTGCAGTTCTGTTAACGACGGAGTTCATGCAGCAACCAATGGGATGCTTGAGGGTAGGCGTTCCTGCAGATGAAGGAATGCCCACATACAGGAACGCCCAGAATTGTGGGCTGCACTTCCACACTATCGAACTACAACGTAACAAGCGGACAACCTTGGTACCGTTACAGTAGCTAGCAAGTGAATAATACGATAGCTAGCTCATTTCAATTATCAACAACATTTAGATCTAGCTATCAGCTATTTATTTGGCTTGCCATATCGAATGTTAACTAAACCATCGACTGTCAGCTAGCTTAACGTTAGATCGCACGACATATCACATCTTCTGAAATAAAAATAAGAATATTTCCGTGCCTGACTGCGACCATTATTGATTGCAGTATTTTGAATAAAATGGCAATGATCATAATTAAACATCTGTTTAAAAGCGAATATGACATTTGCTAGACGACTGCAGTTTTTAACGTTAGCAAGCAGTCAGACAATAACATTCAGATGTGCTCGAGCTGTCAATCAAACGCCATCTATCAAAGGAGGGCACATTTCGATGCTTATACGTGAGAAACGGCAATTCACAGTGACATACCTTTTAATAAAACGAATATAAATGTTCCACACTTCGGTGTTGTCTTCTCAATCCTCGCCTTATATGCGTGTAGTGCTCACAGGCTAGTCCCCATCCTCGACAACAGCCATTTTAGTGGACCAGAAAAACACAGCACTTACTAGGGGGACTTCCTCCCCGCTGTCCGTCAAATCATCTTCTACCCGCCTACAAACTGTGACGTGTGGCGCTTTGAGATGCTGGGTTTACTAGTCTACTAAATTACTGTACAAGTTGAATTTGCCATTGCCGAAAACTGCAACGTTAGTAATTATATTTTATTAACGTACTAGAAAATATTGTGAATGTTATGTCAAAGCCTTCTTAGTGTGTTGTGGATTTATTGCTCTATATAGCCTACCACATTTCAGGTTATTGCTCTTATTTATAATTTCCCTTGTTTGTTTCACATTCATTCTCAATATTTTAATTTGCAGAAGGAGCTGCTGTTATGTTGAGGAAAATAATGTTTCAAAACCCTTTTGCCAGGCTGACTAATAATTATTGTATGGTAGGTCAAAGTCCAACATTTTATGAGGAGAGTAAAGGGCAGGTGCTGAGCTGTTATAGCCTGGGTAGTGTATAGGCCCATTCCACCACCAGAAATATTCAATGCCATCTAATAATATGCACTGCTTATGACACAGGTGCCTGTGCAAAGCTATAGGCCTAGTCCCTTGGGGTATGAAGCCAAGGTAACACATTCCCAAGCTCTGACTCACAGTTTATGTGAGTATTCTACAGTGGCCTATGTGAGGAAGGACAAGCCGACTCCACGCCCTTCAAACAGTGCTTAAACAAATAGGGTTTCCGAACAAACAATGACATTGACTTGTAAATTAAGCCATGTAGGTTGTATGAGTCAGTTATGTTTGTCATGTGCTTCTCAGCATGCTGGTTTCTCCTGTGTAATCTAGTCCACTGGCCGTCTCTCTCCCTCACTGTCAAACCGACAGCATATGGTAGCAATTGAGCCTGGGGACAAACAATGTAATAGGAACAATTAAACCACAGTTATTCACCTTTTACATATCACACTTACCATGTCAAGTTCCAAAAAGATCCATCTTTTAATCACATAATATACAAAAACAAACCATCCACATCATCCACATGAACAATTAGCAGGGTTGGCTGCTCGGGACTATGATGAGCATTCCATTCTTTGCTCCAGAGCCTCAAGCAAAGGTTTCTTACAATGATCATATTTACCTAAACTTACAATCAACTCAAGAAAGTAGGTTTAGTTTTCACTTCCCCTCGTAATAGAATAGAACCAGAACTGTCTGAAGAAGCAGTGTCTACAAATACTGGAATTTTGTTCCTTTCACCTCCAGCTCAACATGATCCTATGTTAATTGTCCTACCTTTCCACCACCTTTTCACCTTTGTTGAACATACCACGAGTCCATTAGAATCACATAAATAACAAGTACATGAAATGGCACAATGTACCTCTCTCTACACATGGAAATACTAGACCATCTCCCCTCTCACACTGCTCACACACAATTCATGAATAAGGGGTTAGTAGCTACTCTCACAGCATGGAATTACCTGTGAAATGATTTAAATCATCATTGATACGTTCCCTAATAATCCCTCAGTGGTTACTTTCTCTATCCAACCATTCATTTCAGATTTGGATTGTGTCAAACCGTTATATAATAACAACACACAATGACATTCAACAGAAGAAAACAGAAGTGACATTGAAGTGAGCCAATAACATCACCCAGTGAAAGCAAACAGTCTGGAGTAAGTCCTTGGGTGTTGCCCAAATGGCACCCTATTCCCTGTACAGTGCACTACTTTGACCAAGGACCATAGGGCTTTGGTCAAAAGAAGTGTACTACTTACTGTATGTAGGGAAAGGGGTGTAATTTGGGAAATTTTCCCTGTTGAGACCATGAATCATCATACTGTAGGGTGTCCAATCAAAAATGCATATTTTGACCAATGGGTAAAATACACTGAACAAAAATATAAATGCATCATGTAAAGTGTTGGTCCCATGTTTCATGAGCTGAAATAAAAGTTCCATACACACAAAAAGCTTATTTCTCTAAAATTTTGGGCACACATTTCTTTGCATCCCTGTTAGTCAGCATTTCTCCTTTGCCAAGATAATCCATTTACCTGACAGGTGTGTCATATCAGAAGCTGATTAAAAAGCATGATCTTTACACAGGAGCACTTTGTGCTGGGGACAATAAAAGGCCACTGTAAAATGTGCAGTTTTGTCACACAACACAATGCTACAGACGTCTCAAGTTTTGAGGGAGTGTGCAATTGGCATGCTGACTGCAGGAATGTCCACCAGAGCTGTTCCCGGAGAATTACATTAAATGTTCATTTGTCTCCCGTAAGCCGCCTCCAAAACTGTTTCAAAGAATTTGGCAGTATGTCCAACCGGCCTTACCACCGCAGACCACATGCAACCACGGGTCAGGAGTATTTTTGTCTGTAATAAAGCGCTTATGTGGGGAAAAACTCATTCCGATTGGCTGGATTTGTCTCCCCATTGGGTGGGCCTGGCTCCCAATTGGGTAGGCCTATGCCCTTGCATGGCTGCGCCCTTGCCAAGTCATCTGAAATCCATAGATTTGGGCAATGATTTCATTGATTTCAATAGACTGATTTCCTTATATAAACAGTAACTCAGTAAAATCTTTGAAATTGATGCATATTGCATTCATATTTTTCTTCAGTATAATATTAATTGTGTAAATACTCCTCTAAGAAAACCAATGGTCCAAACCTCATGCCTCGATCATAATCCATTCAAAAGTTATTGTAGGATGGCCAAAATTAGGGTGACTAAGTCAATGGAGGCCGGGAGGATGGCCAAAATTAGGGTGACTAAGTCAATGGAGGCCGGGGGGATGGCCAAAATTAGGGTGACTAAGTCAATGGAGGCCGGGGGGATGGCCAAAATTAGGGTGACTAAGTCAATGGAGGCCGGGGGGATGGCCAAAATTAGGGTGACTAAATCAATGGAGGCCGGGGGGGATGGCCAAAATTAGGGTGACTAAGTCAATGGAGGCCGGGGGGATGGCCAAAATTAGGGTGACTAAGTCAATGGAGGCCGGGGGGATGGCCAAAATTAGGGTGACTAAGTCAATGGAGGCCGGGGGGATGGCCAAAATTAGGGTGACTAAATCAATGGAGGCCAAAAATCAGAAAAAATGCATTCCGTCAGCTAGGCTGGATGTTGTGCGAGAATTAAGGCAAACTGACAGGCTTTCTTCTTGAATCCGGAGGACATGAAACAATATAGAGGTAAGATAGATATAGATGTTGAGACATGACATGTAGTATTTTCTTATTTTAGTTTATGCTTTTCATATTAATGCAAAAATCCTGTCCTTTATCGAAGATTTCTTACAAAAGCAAGCATATCTCTGAAATGTCAACGGAGCACTGAGCGTATACCAAGCTTTTTCTTTTCAAAGCATTTTACATTTAATTCAGCTTGTGTCATGCTAATTTTGCTTTTTGTGACACGCGGAAACAACTTTGAAGACGAGGACCACAAAAAGTAAAATCCTCAAAAGCGATGAGAAATCAGCACCACTATGTCAACAGAGTTAGGTGCTTATTATCGTATTAGGTAACAAAATCTGACTTTTGGCCTATAATGTTAATGATATGAAAGCAAAAGTCCCCACGATTCAGAACATGAATAATCATATTTGTATTGGTAAAATGTATTTAATAACATAAGGAAGTGAAATTTCATCACCAAAGAGTGTTTTTTTTCACCCACTTCTGGGCAGAGTGGTTGGACACCCTACATATTTTCACCCACTTCTGGGCAGAGTGGTTGGACACCCTACATATTTTCACCCACTTCTGGGCAGAGTGGTTGGACACCCTACATATTTTCACCCACTTCTGGGCAGAGTGGTTGGACACCCTACATATTTTCACCCACTTCTGGGCAGAGTGGTTGGACACCCTACATATTTTCACCCACTTCTGGGCAGAGTGGTTGGACACCCTACATATTTTCACCCACCTCTGGGCAGAGTGGTTGGACACCCTACATATTTCCACCCACTTCTGGGCAGAGTGGTTGGACACCCTACATATTTTCACCCACTTCTGGGCAGAGTGGTTGGACACCCTACATATTTTCACCCACTTCTGGGCAGAGTGGTTGGACACCCTACATATTTTCACCCACTTCTGGGCAGAGTGGTTGGACACCCTACATATTTTGTGAAAAGACCAAGGACACTATCTTGTTTTCCTTCTCTTTTAGTTCTTGTGTCCTAATTTCCTGTATCTTTGCTTTTTACCTGGACAATAACACCATTAACTTAAACCACTCCACTCTCTCTCACCTGATCCTAAAACCTGTTCACCTTGAGTAAGAAACCCCGCACACACAAGAATACCCAATTTGAGGAGTATACACAAAAGCTAAAAAAAAAACTGGGTGGAAAAAGAGACAAAGGTTATAAGGCAAGTTTGCATACTCCCATAATACAGTAACAGTACAACACTGGCATTTCATCATCGATTCGGGACCCATCCATCCCGCTGAGCCACAGCCAATAGTCCTCATAATAAAGTAGGGGCTGCGTTCCAAATCAAATTTTATTGGCACCCTATTCACTTTCTAGTGCACTACTTTTGACCAGGACCCATAGGGCTCTGGTCAAAAGTAGTGCACTAAATAGGTAAATCCCAAAGCTTTCAGTCCATCCATCCCTTCTCACGTGAACAAATGAGAATCGTCGTCCGACTCCAAAACACAGCTTGGACAGTCTCTCTCTCTAATAATGTGTTGGACAGTCTCTCTCTCTAATAATGTGTTGGACAGTCTCTCTCTAATAATGTGTTGGACAGTCCCTGCAGTCCTTGGTGCTAGTCTCTGTGTGTGTGCACCTTTGCTGGTCTCTGAATCTGCTTCATGTGGCTTTGGTCTTCTGGTTGCAGTGGCCATCTGTGGAGGTGGAGTCCTGGTGGGAGAAGACGGGAGCCTCCTTCAGGCGCAGGTGTCGGGGCTTGACTGGCAGTGCTACCGCCAGGAGAACACAGCCGATGTGGACACTGAAGTACCAGGACCTGGGGACAGAGGCGAGAGACGATGATTTAGGGATCAATATCAGAATCTGAAAACCTTATTGCCAAGCAACAAGTGTTGCTAGGAATTTCTCTTGGTGTTGTACACATTTTTCAGCAACAACCAGGCACACAAGTTCATTCAACTTCTCAGAAAAATAACAAAAAGTCACTGTATAAGTAGAATCATAGGTTCAGACAAAAACACAATTCTTCTTGCACTTCCATCCAAGGTAACAAACTATGAATGCTTTTTTTTTTTTACTTGAGTGAGGTAAAGTATTGTTCTCTGTATATGTCCCAAATGGCATGATATTCCCTATATAGTGCACTACTTTTGACCAGAGACATATGGGCCATGGTCAAAAGTAGTGCACCATAAAGGAAATGGGATGCCATTTGGGATGCAGACATAGTTTCTGGCCACTCACCTGTAGAACTTCATAGAGGGCCCGACAGACAGCAGCACAAAAGGCACCACAGTGTAACAAATGGCAATCTGGGTGCCAGCCCACGTGATCCCATCATACAGTAGCTTGTGTGAAGGCGAGCCCAGGAAGTACGGCCTCACGTTGTGTCTCATCTGGAGAAAAAAAAAGAACCAAAGCAATGAATTCAGAGTAAAAAAAGAAGTGAAAAAATGAACATCTAAGTTTACAACAAACAGCCTTGTAAATCTAAAATATGTTGCACTGCCCTTAACTCTCTCCCAAATGGTGTCCCAAATGGCACCCTATTCCCTATATAGTGCATGGGCCCTGGTCAAAAGTAATGCACTAGGGAATAGCGTGCCATTTGGGACGCATATTAAGAGTCAAGTAATGCATTTCCAATGGAACTTTCTCTCCCAGCAGCTCATCCACCAGCAGTCGTCTGCCTCAGTGAGTCCCAAAGTGTCTCAGGTGACGCTCCATTAGCCGGAGTCCTGCCCGGTCTCCTCTCCATCCGTCTGTCTGGCTGGCCTGTTATCTGTGCAGTCCAGCTGGACTCAGGTTGCATCCCAAATTGAACCCTATTCAGTATATAGTGCACTACTGTTGACCAGAACCCATAGGGTACCCATAGGGCTCTAGTCAAAAGTTGTGCACTATATAGGGAATAGGGTGCCATTTGGGACTCAGCCTCTAATAAATATGCTTTATTCAGGCCAGACCTTCAGAGGACAGTGAGTCTCTATGGCAGCCTAACTATGACTGATTCTCTTAACACTAATGATGCAGAAATAAAGTACATCAGGATGAACATGACCCGAACACTTTGTTTCATCTGTGATGGGAACATCAGGATATCTGTTGTTATGGCAATAGCAGAAATCGTTGATATTCAGAAAATATGTTATTGATTTTTAGTGGGTACGGTGCATGACATTTTATCTACGCCTATGAAAAGTTTAGGGCTTAGTGCATCTAGACAGAGATGGAAAATTGTGGGGAGAGGTCTGTGTCAGTGTGTTTTAGGAGATCTCACTCTCTCTCAGAGAGATACAGTACTCACGGCACGTGCAGCCAGTGTGACCACGATGCCAGTGAGGAAGGTGAGGTAGTATCCAGGGTAGGCTCCGTGCCACATGGCTGACAGAATGAAGGTAGCCGCTGTGGGGTTGTAGGGACAGCGCTCGTAACACACCCTGCGCACACACACAACCAGCCAGTCAAACACAACAGCACAGAAAGACCTCCTAATAACCTCTCACTGATAAATCCACTCCAATTTCCTTGTGTGCAGACTACAGAGAGCACAAAACATTAAGAACACCTGCTCATTCCATGACATAGACTGATCAGGTGAATCCAGGTGGAAGCTACAATCCCTTATTGATGTCTCTTGTTAAATCCACTTCAATCAGTGTAGATGAAGGGGAGGAGACAGGTTAGAGAAGGATTTTTAAGCCTTTAGACAATTGAGACATGGATTGTGTATGTGTGTCATTGAGGGTCAATGGCAAAACAAAAGATTGAAGTGCCTTTGAATGGGGTACAGTTTCCTGTGTGTATCAAAATGGTCCACCACTCAAAGGACATCCAGCCAGCTTGACACAACTGTGGGAAGCATTGGAGTCAACATGGGCCAACATCCCTTGGAATGCTGTCAACACTTTGTAGAGTCCTTGGCCTGATGAATTGAGGCTGTTCTGAGGGCAATAGGGGGTGCAGCTTAATATTAGGAAGGTGTTCCTAATGTTTGGTATACTCAGTAAGAGAAAGCAGACTGTTAGTGCTACCTGACTCCACTAGGTGGCAGACTTTTACAGACAGATAAGACCTCGATAGGATAGGCGTATCCACAAATGATTTAGAGCCTGAAACCTATACTGTAATTACAATGCATTTAAATAGTATGTACAATGTGTCAGAAAGCTAATGTTAATAATTACAGAAAGAATTATGACCAAGTCTCTTTGTCTTTACCAATTACAGACTAAGCCTGGTTTCTGTACCTTTTGAGCCAATGTGCCGTCTGTATATTCCAATTGTCAAGGAACATCTTGAAGCTGGTGGCAAACTGGAACCAAGGAGAGGAGGACAACATCAGTATACATACATTAACTGTAGATTGTTATAGATAGAGTTGTGGAAAACATACTGAGACATGAGTGAAGACTACTAATGTTTCAACATTTCACCTCAATATCCATTATCCTCAGATTGGAGATGAGATCCCAACGTGGTGAGCCGTCACTGTTGTATCCATTGAATCCAAATCCTGCTGCATTGTTGATGGCATCAGCTGTTCAGAATTCAAACACATGCTTTCAGAAACACCATCTCCAGGCAGGCATTCAGTCAAAGGCGAATTGTCAACAAGCGCATCGCACGTGACTTTTACAGGTAATTTACATTTGAGCGGACATCTGCACGGTTTATCATGAACGTGCTTTCCGCAAACTGCAGGGAAATTGCCTTTATATGGCGTATTCTCAGTATTATCGTGCACAGCTCTGACGCCTCTGAGTCCCGGTCTGTTTCATGTCCCAACACTGTACCTCCACAAGGTCCACCATTCCTTAGTGATGATAATATCATTAATTACATTATCATTCTAATAACAGCATATTATCACAGTGAAGGACAATACAGGAGCTATACAGGCCGTGCAGCCGTGCTCTCTCTCTGTGTGTGTGTGTGTGTGTGTGTAGAGAAGGTTTAATTGAGTCCCACCTCTACCTGCTTGTTATCACCATACTCTCTACGACGCACACCTTGCTGCAAACAATCACACACACACACAATCACACACAATCACACACACTTTGCTGCAAACAATCACACACAAACACAGTCGGACTGATCTCACCCCCTTACAAAGCTCATCTGTTCTCAGTCTGTAAGGGGTTACTTGTCAACATGGAATAACGGACATTATTGCAGCTAAGAATTGGTTTCAGGGTCAATCAATGAATACAGGCCTAAAGAGATTTACTATTGAAAACTGACAACGGCTACATCCATATTCTCCTCCCTTCTCCCTTTATACTCGGTCATGGATTTGAAAGCGTTGGATGGTTTAAGCTTTGGCGGAAGGGAGTTTCAACCATTGTTAATGACGATGACTGTGTAAGTGCACCCTTCAAAAAAACAGGGGTTGAGAATCAGCCAACGGGAACAGAGAGGAGACCCACCCAGCGTCCAGACGAAGTAGTACTTGGGCCTGGTGGTCAGCATGGACAGGTAGAGGTAGACCACCTGGGCGTAGAAGGGCGTGGTGGCGATGAAGTCGTTGTCGATGTTCCGTTCCACAGGGAACACTTTACAGACCGAGAGGAAAACCATGAGGGAGAAGAAACAGGTGGCCAGTTTACGGACCACTTCAATCTGAAGAAGAGGAAGGGGGGGACATCAGCCAATAAAAACACTCTGTCCCACATAGAACCCTATTCCCTATATAGTTCACTACCTTTGACCAGGGCCCATGGTCAAAAATAGTGCACTATAAAGGGAACAGGGTGCCACTTAGGAAGCAGCCTCAGCAAAGACTCACATCTGCTTTGCATAATTGAGAGCTTCACGAGGAAGTCAAAAGACAGCCATGTTGCTGTTCATTCAGTGAACAATGAATAGTGTCTAGGGAATACTGTGCATTTACTACACAGAAATGCTTTACTGTCTTAGAAAGTTCCAGACAATCATTGAGAGTAACGTGGCATGAAAATGCTGCCGAGTTGGTAACTTTCCAAAAATCATAGTGGCATTTGATACCAGTGCATACGTTTGGGGAGGGGTCAGTCTGTTTGTGTCTGCCGTTGGTCTTCCCATTGGTCTGGTGGTCTTTACTGCGACGGCAGGGCGTGCCCTCGATGAAGGCGATGTAATCGTTGTAGGAGGAGGTGGGGCCAGCCAGTATTCCCATAAAGTTACAGTTATAGCTGAAGTACTCCAGCAGACTGGGCATCCTCCTGCAGGGGAGGTGGAGGAGACACACAGACCATCACAACACAGTGACAGTAAGGGCTGTGGCACACAGACCATCACAACAGTTACAGTAAGGGCTGTGACACACAGACCATCACAACACAGTGACAGTAAGGGCTGTGACACACAGACCATCACAACAGTTACAGTAAGGGCTGTAACACACAGACCATCACAACACAGTGACAGTAAGGGCTGTAACACACAGACCATCACAACACAGTGACAGTAAGGGCTGTGACACACAGACCATCACAACACAGTTACAGTAAGGGCTGTGACACACAGACCATCACAACACAGTGACAGTAAGGGCTGTAACACACAGACCATCACAACAGTGACAATAAGGGCTGTGACACACAGACCATCACAACACAGTGACAGTAAGGGCTGTGACACACAGACCATCACAACACAGTTACAGTAAGGGCTGTGACACACAGACCATCACAACACAGTGACAGTAAGGGCTGTAACACACAGACCATCACAACACAGTTACAGTAAGGGCTGTAACACACAGACCATCACAACACAGTGACAGTAAGGGCTGTGACACACAGACCATCACAACACAGTGACAGTAAGGGCTGTGACACACAGACCATCACAACACAGTGACAGTAAGGGCTGTGACACACAGACCATCACAACACAGTTACAGTAAGGGCTGTGACACACAGACCATCACAACACAGTGACAGTAAGGGCTGTGACACACAGACCATCACAACACAGTGACAGTAAGGGCTGTGACACACAGACCATCACAACACAGTGACAGTAAGGGCTGTGACACACAGACCATCACAACACAGTGACAGTAAGGGCTGTGACACACAGACCATCACAACACAGTGACAGTAAGGGCTGTGACACACAGACCATCACAACACAGTGACAGTAAGGGCTGTGACACACAGACCATCACAACACAGTGACAGTAAGGGCTGTGACACACAGACCATCACAACACAGTGACAGTAAGGGCTGTGACACACAGACCATCACAACAGTTACAGTAAGGGCTGTGACACACAGACCATCACAACACAGTGACAGTAAGGGCTGTAACACACAGACCATCACAACCCAGTGACAGTAAGGGCTGTGACATACAGACCATCACAACACAGTGACAGTGAGGGATGTAACACACAGACTATCACAACACAGTGACAGTAAGGGCTGTAACACACAGACCATCACAACACAGTGACAGTAAGGGCTGTGACACAAAGAAACGGTCTCTCACAGACAATCACAACAGTCACGACAGTAATTACAGTGACAGTACAGACTGTGATACATGCATAGTTAGAATCCCCAAAGCATATCTCCCCTCTCTCCAGAGAAATAACAATACACTGAACAAAAGTATAAATGTAACATGTAAAGTTTTGGTCCCATGTTTCATGAGCTGATATAAAAGATTCAATTTTTTTTCCCATACAAACAAAAAGCATATTTCTCCCAAATGTTGTGCACACCATGGCTATGGGGCTAGTCGGCATCTGGTGTGACCACTATTTGCCTATTGCGGCGCGACATATCTCCTTCGTATAGCGTTGATCAGGTTGTTGATTGTGGCCTGTGGAATGCTGTCCCAACCCTAACAAACCATTCAGTGACCACTCGTGCCCTGTGGAAGGGGGTATTGTCATCCCCCAGACTAGAGAGCCAATTATACAGTCCTCACAGGCTCATACAGGAAGCGGCAATTTTCTACTCAAAATAACTAAAACATACCTGTAAAACATACCTTATAGCCAGGACCTTCTGATTTGGGGTCAGCTGTTCCTCTTTCCGGCACATTCCTGTTGGGGGAGGGAGGTAAAGAAGAACACATATGTAAATGCTTGCTTTTGATCAGGGGGGTTTGGTTTCAAAGTTCATTCAAAGATACTGACTTTGCAATGGAATGGAATGAAAACAACGTGTCATAACAGTCTACAGTACATGGTTTACAAGGGTGAGGCCACCATTTCCTGCCTCAGTCCCAGAGAGAGGCAGTGGTCTGAGAACTCAGTCGTGTCTTGTCCTCTCCTGTGACTGTCCTGTGTGGGTAATGATATCCATTACATCCCTGTGGTCTCTCTTTCTCACTCTCTGCAGGTCCCGGCTGATCTATGGGCTAATTAAAGGACGATAAATTGACTTCCAGGAAGTGCGCGTCCCTGTTGTCTCCCCAACCCCGCCTCCACGCCGCAGCGCTTTGTCTTGTCCCGCACACCGGGGACGAGGCGAACGGAGTGAAACAGGCTGAATAATTCTGTGTTGTTTATGGCGGCCATTATGCTGATAACAAGATTAGCACAGCTAATCAGCTCACATTACAGCCTAATGCCTGCTAGGGACTGGAGGAGAGGAGAGGTGCCAACACCAATACTGGGCGGCACCGACGCCCCAAATCTGGCTCCATTAACAGGCTCAATAACGAACAACACAGTAGGGCATAACTCAGCCTCCCTAAACAATGAGAACGGGGTCAGGGTGTTAATGACTGTTTGGTTTTGTTTGACACAAGGACAGACTACAAGACCACATGAGTGACTGCTAAAGAAGGTCAGAAAGAACACATTCCAGAATGCTTTTACACATTCACTCTCCTCTTCTGATCCTAAACAAACGAGGACAATTCCATTCCCAAACACGAGGTCATTTCATCCACCTTTAGTTTGGATCTCAAACAGACCTTTCTGTGTTGTTAGATCGAACATGTACCAAGGGAAGACTCAAACACAGGCCAAGGGAACACAGTAAAACACTGGCCAATCAGGATGTCCCATACAGGGAACACAGTAAAACACAGGCCAACCACAATGTCCCATACAGGGAACACAGTAAAACACAGGCCAACCACAATGTCCCATACAGGGAACACAGTAAAACACTGGCCAATCAGGATGTCCCATAACACTTGCTAGTTGGCAAGACAGCACAAACAGATCTGGGATCAGGCTAGATGTCCCTAGCAACTGTCACAGGCCTTCACCTAGGTGAATGAAGCCTGGGAGCAGTCTACGTTCACACACACACACACACACACACACACACACACACACACACACACACACACACACACACACACACACACACACACACACACACACACACACACACACACACACACACACACACACACACACACACACACACACACACACACACACACACACACACACACACACACACACACACACACACACACACACACACACACACACACACACACACACACCCTGTCTTTCAAAGATAATTTGTAAAAATCCAAATAACTCCACAGATCTTCATTGTAAAGCGTTTAAACACCGTTTCCCATACTTGTTCACTGAACCATAAACAATTAATGAACATGCACCTGTGGAACGGTCGTTAAGACACTAACAGCTTACAGACGGTAGGCAATTAAGGTCACAGTTATGAAAACTTAGGACACTAAAGAGTCCTTTCTGCTGACTACGGAAAACCCCCTTAAGAAAGATGCCCAGGGTCCCTGCTCATCTGTGTGAACGTGCCTTAGGCATGCTGCAAGGAGGCATGAGGACTGCAGATGTGGCCAGGGCAATAAATGGCAATGTCCGTACTGTGAGACGCCTAAGACAGTGCTACAGGGAGACAGGATGGACAGCTGATCGTCCTCGCAGTGGCAGACCACGTGTAACAACACCTGCACAGGATCGGTACATTCGAACATCACACCTGCGGGACAGGTACAGGATGGCAACAACTGCCCGAGTTACACCAGGAACACACAATCCCTCCATCAGTGCTCAGACTGTCCGCAGTAGGCTGAGAGAGGCTGGACTGAGGGCTTGTAGGCCTTTTGTAAGGCAGGTGCTCACCAGACATCACCGGCAACAACGTCGCCTATGGGCACAAACCCACCGTCGCTGGACCAGACAGGACTGGCAAAAAGTGCTCTTCACTGACAAGTCGCTTTTTTGTCTCACCAGGGGTGATGGTCGGATTTGCGTTTATCGTTGAAAAAATTAGCGTTACACCAATGCTTGTACTCTGGAGCGGGATCGATTTGGAGGTGGAGGGTCCATCATGGTCTGGGGCGGTGTGTCACAGCATCAATGGACTGAGCTTGTTGTCATTGCAGGCAATCTCAATGCTGTGCGTTACAGGGAAGACATCCTCCTCCCTCATGTGGTACCCTTCCTGCAGGCCCATCCTGACATGACCCTCTAGCATGATAATGCCACCAGCCATACTGCTCGTTCTGTGCGTGATTTCTTGCAAGACAGGAATGTCAGTGTTCTGCCATGGCCAGCGAAGAGCCCGGATCTCAATCCCATTGAGCACGTCTGGGACCTGTTGGATCGGCGGGTGAGGCCTAGGGCCATTCCCCCCAGAAATGTCTGGGAACTTGCAGGTGCCTTGGTGGAAGAGTGGGGTAACATCTCACAGCAATAACTGGCAAATCTGGTGCAGTCCATGAGAAGGAAATGCACTGCAGTACTTAATGCAGCTGGTGGCCACACCAGATACTGACTGTTACTTTTGATTTAGAGCCCCCCTTTGTTCAGGGACACATTATTCCATTTCTGTTAGTCACATGTCTGTGGAACTTGTTCAGTTTATGTCTCAGTTGTTGAATCTTATGTTGATACAAATATTTACACATGTTAAGTTTGCTGAAAATAAATGCAGTTGACAGTGAGAGGACGTTTATTTTTTTGCTGAGTTTACATACATACTGTACATGGATACAGGTAACTGCCAAAATAATGCAAACACTTGAGTAAATTAGGGATTCAAAGTACATTAAAAGCAGGTGCTTCCACATAGATGTTGTTCCTGAGATAATTAAGCAATTCACTTCCCAGCTTAGTGTCATGTATAAAAATGCTGAGCAGGCCATTCTTTTGGCTATTCTTTTTTCTACCATGGCTCTGCTCCAATAGGATGACAATATCTCCATCCACAGGGAACGAGTGATCACTGAATGGTTTAATGAGCATGAAAACAATGTAAACCATGTGCCATGGTCGTCTCAGTCACCATATCACCCTCAACCCAGTTGAACACTTCTGGAAGACTGGAGCAGTGCCTGAGACGGCGTTTTCCACCACCATCAACAAAACACTCAATGATGGAATTTGTCATGGAAGAATGGTGTCGCATCCCTCCAATAGAGTTCCAGACACTTGTAGAATCTATGCCATTGATGCTGTTCTGGCTCGTGGTGGCCCAACGCCCTATTAAGACAATTTATGTTGGTGTTTCTTTCATTTTGGCAGTTACTTGTAGATAGGAGAATGTAGCGCGGGGTTCAAGAATAATAGGTGTAATGCAATGTAACGTAGGAGGAGGATGGGGAAAAAGGCAGGAGGGAGAGAGAGGCACCACAGGAGATCCAACAGGATCAAGGAATGCAGCTTGGAGCATCACGTCAGACCAGTGGTTCCCAACTCCAGTCCTCCAGTTTTCCCCACACCGGATGCAACTTGTCAACAAATCATCAAGCCCTCAATGAGTTGAATCAGCTGTGTTTGTCCGAGGCTACAAGGAAAAGGTTGTTGGGGTCTACTGGAGGACTCGAGGTGGGAAACACTGTTCCAGAGCAAGTCACCGTGTGACAATACAACCTTGTGATCCAACTCCTCCACATCTCTATGGAGAAATAGAGATGGTATGTGAGATACTCCAGCCATGTGGGCATTGTGATATGAGGAATATCCCATGTTACTAAAGTTTCCTTCCTTTTCATCCATCTGACTTCAGAGGAAGACATGTGACTAATCCAAAAATATAAATGCAAAATGTGTTGGTCCCATGTTTCAAGAGCTGAAATAAAAGATCCCAGAAATGTCCCATACAAACAAAAAGCTTATTTCTCTCACATTTTGTGCACAAATATGTTTACATCCCTGTTAGTGAGCATTTCTCCTTTGCCAGGATAATCCATCCACCTGAAAGGTGTGGCAAATCAAGAAGCTGATTAAACAGCATGATCATTACACAGGTGCACCTTATGCCGGGGACAAAAGACCACTAAAATGTGCAGTTTTGTCACACGTTCAATTTCTCTACCATAAGCTACCTCCAACGTTGTTTTTAATCATTTGGCAGTATGTTCAAACGGCCTCATAACCACAGACCAAGTGTATGGCGACGTGTGAGCGAGCGGTTTGCTTATGTCAACGTTGTGAACAGAGTGCTCCATGGTGGTGGTGGGGTTATGGTATAAGCTATGGACAACTAACACCATTAACTTTATCCACAGGAGGTTCATGGCACCATATTTGGGGAGGACAGACTCGTGGTAATAGCTGGAGCGGAATAGTATCAAATACATCAAACCCATGCTGTCCATGTGTCTGATGCCATTCTATTTGATCCATTACAGACATTATTATTAGCTGTCCTCCCCTCAGCAGCACCATATTATCAATGGCAATTTGAATGCACAGAGATAACAATATGAGATCCTGAGGCCCATTGTCATGCCATTCATCAGCCACAATCACCTCGTTTCAGCATGATAATGTTGAAAGGATCTGTACACAATTCCTGGAAGCTGAAAATGTCCCAGTTCACCAGACGTCACCCATTAAGCATGTTTGGAATGCTCTGGATTGATATGTACAACAGCAAATTCCAGTTCCCGCCAATGTACAGCAACTTCGCACAGCCATTGAAGAGGAGTGGGACAACATTCCACAAGCCACAATCAACAGGCTGATCATCTCTATGCGAAGGAGATGTGTCGCACTGCATGGGGTAGAGGGTAGTCACACCAGATACTGACTGGTTTTCTGATCCACGCCCCTACTTAATATTTTTTTAAAGATTTCTGTGACCAACAGATGCATCGCTGTATTCCCAGTCATGTGAAATCCATTGATTAGGGCCTAATACATTTTTGCATGTTGCAGTTATATTTTTGTTGGGTCTATATACACTCTGTGTCTGGTTTGAAGAAAATAAGCTTCTTACCATCATGTATTTCAAACGCCAAACTGGTGATCTTCTGTGTTATCACCATCATAGGCCTGAGAGAGAGAGAGAAAGAGAGAGAGATGGAAATAGAAAAATATGGAGAGAAAAAGAGAGGAGAGAGAGAGGGGAGGGGAGAGAGAGAGAAGTATGAAAGAGAGAGCAGTATGAAAGAGAGAGAGAGAGAGAAGTATGAAAGAGAGAGAGAGCGAGGGAGGGGGAGAGAGAGAGAACGAGGGAGAGAGAGAGAGAGAGAGGGGGGAGAGAGAGGGGGGAGAGGGAGAGAAGTATGAAAGAGAGAGAGAGAGAGAGAGAGAGAGAGAGAGAGAGAGAGAGAGAGAGAGAGAGAAGTATGAAAGAGCGAGAGAGAGCGAGGGAGGGGGAGAGAGAGAGCAGTATGAAAGAGAGAGAAGGGGGAAAGGGAATTAAAGAGTTATCATGTAAAAAAAGCTATATTTGTTTATAAAGCTGTGCCATATTAATTCAGGCATGGTTTCACACAGTCTTCCAACACAATGTTAAATGAGGACATCAGGGCACTGTATTACCCCACCCAGGCCATGACCCAAACCCACAGATGGAGAGAAAAAGAGAAGTCTTACCCTGTGAAGTCAGCAGAGTACATGCCATAGTCGAAGACGTACACGCGTGTGATCTGACAGAAGCTGAGATAGCCCAGGGCCACCACCAGACAGTACCTGAGGTAAAATACACAGAGACAAAATGACTATAGTTCACTACATACAGTAAGCTAGATGAACATCTATGTACACTTCTGTTATTAGTTAGTATTTTATTCGGTACCCATTAGCTGTTGTGAAAGTAGTAGCTACTCTTCCTGGGGTCCACACATAACATGACATAATACAGAACATTCAATAGGTACACACAAACTATCTAGGTCAAATAGCGGAGAGGTGTTGCTTTATCTGTTATTTTAAACCACGTTTGCTGTTTATTTGAACAATATGAGATGGGAGTTCCATGCAGTAAGGGCTCTATATAATGGCTCTATATAATGGCTCTATATAATGGCTCTATATAATACTATACGATTTCTGGAATTTGCTCTGGATTTAGCAGCAAATGGATAGCCTCAATTGGTGTGGTGATGTGGTGATTTGGTGATGTGGGGTTTTGGTGATGTGGTGGTGTGGTGATTTGGTGGTGTGGTTTTGGTGATGTGGTGATGTGGTGATTTGGTGGTGTGGTGATGTGGTGATTTGGTGATGTGGTGATTTGGTGGTGTGGTGATGTGGTGGAGTGGTGATTTGGGGGTGTGGGGTTTTGGGGGTGTGGGGTTTTGGTGATGTGGGGTTTTGGTGATGTGGTGATTTGGTGGTGTGGGGTTTTGGTGATGTGGGGTTTTGGTGATGTGGTGATTTGGTGGTGTGGTGATGTGGGGTTTTGGTGATGTGGTGATGTGGTGATTTGGTGGTGTGGTGATGTGGTGATGTGGGGTTTTGGTGATGTGGTGATGTGGTGGTGTGGTGGTGTGGTGATGTGGTGTTTTGGTGATGTGGTGATTTGGTGGTGTGGTGATGTGGTGATTTGGGGGTGTGGGGTTTTGGGGGTGTGGGGTTTTGGTGATGTGGTGATTTGGTGATGTGGGGTTTTGGTGATGTGGTGATTTGGTGGTGTGGTGATGTGGGGTTTTGGTGATGTGGTGATGTGGTGATTTGGTGGTGTGGTGATGTGGTGATGTGGTGATGTGGGGTTTTGGTGATGTGGTGATGTGGTGATTTGGTGGTGTGGTGGTGTGGTGATGTGGTGTTTTGGTGATGTGGTGATGTGGTGATTTGGTGGTGTGGTGATGTGGGGTTTTGGTGATGTGGTGATTTGGTGGTGTGGTGATGTGGTGATGTGGTGGAGTGGTGATGTGGTGATTTGGTGGTGTGGTGATGTGGTGGAGTGGTGATGTGGTGGAGTGGTGATTTGGGGGTGTGGGGTTTTGGGGGTGTGGGGTTTTGGTGATGTGGTGATTTGGTGGTGTGGTGATGTGGTGATTTGGTGATGTGGTGATTTGGTGGTGTGGTGATGTGGTGGAGTGGTGATTTGGGGGTGTGGGGTTTTGGGGGTGTGGGGTTTTGGTGATGTGGTGATTTGGTGGTGTGGTGATGTGGGGTTTTGGTGATGTGGTGATTTGGTGGTGTGGGGTTTTGGTGATGTGGGGTTTTGGTGATGTGGTGATTTGGTGGTGTGGTGATGTGGGGTTTTGGTGATGTGGGGTTTTGGTGATGTGGGGTTTTGGTGATGTGGGGTTTTGGTGATGTGGTGATTTGGTGGTGTGGTGATGTGGGGTTTTGGTGATGTGGTGATTTGGTGGTGTGGTGATGTGGGGTTTTGGTGATGTGGTGATTTGGTGGTGTGGTGATGTGGGGTTTTGGTGATGTGGTGATGTGGTGATTTGGTGGTGTGGTGATGTGGGGTTTTGGTGATGTGGTGATTTGGTGGTGTGGTGATGTGGGGTTTTGGTGATGTGGTGATTTGGTGGTGTGGGGTTTTGGTGATGTGGGATATGTTACTGCATTACTGCCAGTGAAAGAGACGGGAGGAAATAAAAACAGAACACATGATGACAACAGGGATCCGTGTATATCAGTCAAATAATGACCTTCATGTTTCTCTTTGTGACAAAATCCCATAATCATCCCAGCCAGCCAGCCAGCCAGCCAGCCAGCCAGCCAGCCAGCCAGCCAGCCAGCCAGCCAGCCAGCCAGCCAGCCAGCCAGCCAGCCAGTCTGTCAGCCAGCCAGCCAGCCAGCCAGTCTGTCAGCCAGCCAGTCTGTCAGCCAGCCAGCCAGTCAGCCAGTCTGTCAGCCAGCCAGCCAGTCTGTCAGCCAGCCAGTCTGTCAGCCAGCCAGTCTGTCAGCCAGCCAGTCTGTCAGCCAGCCAGTCTGTCAGCCAGCCAGTCTGTCAGCCAGCCAGTCTGTCAGCCAGCCAGTCAGCCAGCCAGCCAGCCAGTCTGTCAGCCAGCCAGTCTGTCAGCCAGCCAGTCTGTCAGCCAGTCTGTCAGCCAGCCAGTCTGTCAGCCAGTCTGTCAGCCAGTCTGTCAGCCAGTCTGTCAGCCAGTCTGTCAGCCAGCCACACACCTGCTCCTGCTGTCTCATTATTGAGCAGAGCAGGTGATTTGGCGGGGGCTCTGTGTTGATCTGTATGCACTAGCTTAAAGCTTGGTATGTCCTTGGCACATCTTTCTCCATCTTTCTTCCACCCTCTATCTATCTCACTCTCTCATCCTCATCTACACCTAGCCTACCCTCTTCCATTCTCCCTCCCTTCCTCTGCTCTGAACTCAGTAATGAGGCACAGTGGATATAATGGCCCTGCTACTCCCAGACAGCTTCCCAAAATGGCACCCTATTCCCTATTTAGGGTACTACTTTGACCTGGACCCATAGGGGATGGAAATAGGGAGGTGTTTGGAACACAGCCTGCACAGCCAGTACATGTGCACAACACACACACATCCCCATAGGGAGGAAATAAGTGTGTGCGTGTGTTAGGGGAGACATGTTTCAAGTCTCTGGGAGTACAACACACTCTCAGTCTGTTCACACACTCCGTGGGGATGACGCATGCAGTCGAACTCCCTGCAGACCACTAAGGTCAGGATGGAGACTCGGGTGGAGGGGGGAGACAATTGAGAGAGGGGAGGGCATTCAGAGCCCTCTGCTCGTTCAGCACCACTGTGAGAACCTGTGACTGTGCTTGTGAGAGTCACACCTGAGGACATGTGAGTCAGTGTGTGACTCGGACACTACTCAGTGAATCACATCAGCCAGACAGCTACCACCACCACCACCCCTATTCAGTGGCAAACATCTCTGGTCCAGATCAGCCAGACAGCTACCACCACCACCACCCCTCTTCAGTGACAGAACATCTCTGGTCCAGATCAGCCAGACAGCTACCACCACCACCACCGCTCTTCAGTGACAGAACATCTCTGGTCCAGATCAGCCAGACAGCTACCACCACCACCCCTCTTCAGTGACAGAACATCTCTGGTCCAGATCAGCCAGACAGCTACCACCACCACCACCCCTATTCAGTGGCAAACATCTCTGGTCCAGATCAGCCAGACAGCTACCACCACCACCACCCCTATTCAGTGGCAAACATCTCTGGTCCAGATCAGCCAGACAGCTACCACCACCACCACCACCCCTCTTCAGTGACAGAACATCTCTGGTCCAGATCAGCCAGACAGCTACCACCACCACCCCTCTTCAGTGACAGAACATCTCTGGTCCAGATCAGCCAGACAGCTACCACCACCACCAGCCCCCTCCTCCTCCTATAGATTTACCGACTGAGTTCTGCTCCAAGATGATCAAAGTCAAGCGAAACATGTTGGAGTCATATGTGCTTTAGTTTACAGATCAATCTCCTTTCTCAGAGGGGAACTAAGGGAAGGGAAATAGGATTGTCTGTGTCCCAAATGGCACCCTATACCTTATATAGTGCACTGCTTTTGACCAGAACCCAAAGTAGTGCACTATGTAGGGAATAGGATGCCAATGTGGGATTCAGACAATCTCTTACCCACACAACTGGAGACAAAGAAAGAAAGAAAATAACAGTAGTCTGCTACCCTTTGCCACCCTGTTCAATCCTATTTTTCCCACTGTAGTATCAATTGAACATCAAAGTAATATATATACAATTTGTTTCCTCTGGGCCTGCAGATGGGGCGTGGGCCTCAAGGAGATCAAAGGGGACATAATAATTAGAAGACATTATTAAAGTGATCATGAAGCCAGAGAAAAACTAAAAATGGCCACCAACAGGTGGTAAGCAACAGGACGGAATGATAGCCATGATGGCCAATCATCATTATCACCAGGTCAGCTTTCAATCCCTCATCAGGGATGGATCCCAAATGGCATCCAATTCCCTATATAGTACACCATGTTTGACCAGAGCCCTATGTTAAAAAGTAGTGCACTATAAAGGGAATAGGGTGCCATTTGGGATGCAAACCAGGACGATTACGCCGGCGCCTTACAAGTCACTTCGACAGACAGACAGACAGACAGACAGACAGACAGACAAAAACGGATCTTATCACTTATGTGATCATCCTGTCTGGGTTGCACCCCCAAATTAAAATTAAATTCAGAATAAAAATGTGTTCCAATGATCTCAGCGTGTAACAGATATACATTTGAAAAATAAGAGCGGGCGGCTGAGGTGGTCTGCTGGTACATGCAGGTCGACTCCCGGAGAGTGATTTGTGAGAAGTAAAGAAGTGGCTGATGGGAAACACAGTGTGCGATGTTGGGATGACGTTGCGAGTCAATGTGTGCCTGCCTCTGCTTGGTGTTTTGAACATTATTCATCCGGCAGCAGCCACGGCCACTCTGTAGCCAGTCTGCATGACATCTGTAGCCAGTCTGCATGACATCTGTAGCCAGTCTGCACGACATCTGTAGCCAGTCTGCACGACATCTGTAGCCAGTCTGCACGACATCTGTAGCCAGTCTGCATGACATCTGTAGCCAGTCTGCATGACATCTGTAGCCAGTCTGCATGACATCTGTAGCCAGTCTGCATGACATCTGTAGCCAGTCTGCATGACATCTGTAGCCAGTCTGCATGACATCTGTAGCCAGTCTGCATGACATCTGTAGCCAGTCTGCATGACATCTGTAGCCAGTCTGCACGACATCTGTAGCCAGTCTGCACGACATCTGTAGCCAGTCTGCATGACATCTGTAGCCAGTCTGCATGACATCTGTAGCCAGTCTGCATGACATCTGTAGCCAGTCTGCATGACATGTGTAGCCAGTCTGCGCGACATGTGTAGCCAGTCTGCATGACATGTGTAGCCAGTCTGCACGACATCTGTAGCCAGTCTGCACGACATCTGTAGCCAGTCTGCATGACATGTGTAGCCAGTCTGCGCGACATGTGTAGCCAGTCTGCACGACATGTGTAGCCAGTCTGCGCGACATGTGTAGCCAGTCTGCGCGACATGTGTAGCCAGTCTGCGCGACATGTGTAGCCAGTCTGCGCGACATCTGTAGCCAGTCTGCGCGACATCTGTAGCCAGTCTGCACGACATCTGTAGCCAGTCTGCACGACATCTGTAGCCAGTCTGCACGACATCTGTAGCCAGTCTGCACGACATCTGTAGCCAGTCTGCACGACATCTGTAGCCAGTCTGCACGACATGTGTAGCCAGTCTGCACGACATGTGTAGCCAGTCTGCACGACATGTGTAGCCAATCTGCATGACATGTGTAGCCAGTCTGCATGACATGTGTAGCCAGTCTGCATGACGCGTAGCCAGTCTGCATGCCATCTGTAGCCAGTCTGCATGACATCTGTGGCCATGTCATTGCATGACATCTCTGCACATCATAATTCAGACAGACCTTCATAGACTACTCATACCCTAGACAACACACCAGCACAGGCACGAAAACACACAGAAAGACAGACACACTGGACTTACTTGTGCATGTGTTCTACTCCAGTGAGGATCATGATGCCATAGGTGAGCCCACTCTGAACCAGGAAGTGGAGAGCATACCTACATACAGAGAGAGAGGTGATTAACTGTTCATAATCAATCACAGACATACAGTAATATTCACTATTTCTCCACCCTCGATGTCTCTCCTTCCCTCCATCCTCCCGTCTCTCTCCTTCCCTCCATCCTCCCGTCTCTCTCCTTCCCTCTATCCTCCCAGTCTCTCTCCTTCCCCCCATCCTCCCAGTCTCTCTCCTTCCCCCCATCCTCCCAGTCTCTCTCCTTCCCCCCATCCTCCCAGTCTCTCTCCTTCCCCCCATCTCTCTCCTCCCCCCCCCCATCCTCCCTGTCCTCTGTGCCATAAACAGTGCCTTCAGAAAGTATTCATCCCCCTTGACTTACTCCACATCTTGTTATGTCACTGCCTGAATTCAAAATGGATGACATTTTTTCCTCACCCATATACACAAAATATCCCATAATTTCAAAGTGAAAACATGTTTTTGGAAATGTTAGCAAATTTATTGAAAATTAAATGCATAAATATCTCATTTACATAACTATTCCAAACCAATAGAATTACTTTTGGAAGCAATTACAGCTGTGAGTCTTTCTGGGTAAGTCTCTAAGAGCTTTGTACATCTGGATTGTACAATATTTGCACATTATTATTTTTCACAATTCTTCAAGCAGTCAAGTTGGTTATTGATCATTGCTAGAAAGCCATTCTCAAGTTGCCATAGATTTTCAAGATGATTTAAGACAAAACTGTAACTAGGCCACTCAGGAACATTCAATGTCGTCTAGGTAAGCAACTCCAGTGTATATTTGTTCTTGTGTTTTAGGTTATTGTCCTGCTGAAAGGTGAAATTGTCTCCCAGTGTCTGTTGGAAAGCAGACTGAACCAGGTGTTCCTATAGGATTTTGCTGGTGCTTAACACTATTCAGTTTTATATATATATATATATAAATAAAACTCCCTAGTTCTTGCCGATGACAAGCATAACCATAACATGATGCAGCCACCACCATGCTTGAAAATACAAAGAATGGTACTCAGTGATGAGTTTTGTTGGATTTGCCCCCACGCTTTGTATTCAGCACATAAAGTTAATTTCTTCATTTTTTCAGTTTTACTTTAGTGCCTTATTGCAAACAGGATGCATGTTTGGAATATTTGTATTCTGTACAGTCTTCCTTCTTTTCACTCTGTCATTTAGGTTAGTATTATGGAGTAACTAAAATGTTGTTGACCCATCCTCAGTTCTCTTATCACAGTCATTAAACTAACTGTTTTAAAGTCACCATTGGCCTCATGGTGATATCCCTGAGCGGTTTCCTTCCTTTCCGGCAACTGAGTTAGGTCGTATTGATACACCACCAAATGTGGAATTGATAACTTTACCATGCTCATTTTTTTACCCATCTACCAACAGGTACCCTTCTTTCTGAGGCATTGGATAACCGCTCTGGTCTTTGTGTGTGAATCTGTGTTTGACATTCACTACTTGACTGAGGGACCTTACGGATACTTGTGTGTGGGGTACAGAGTTAAAGTAGTCATTCAAAAATCATGTTGAACACTATTAGTGTGAGTCTATGCAACTTATTTTGTGACTTGTTAAGCACATTGGTACTCCTGAACTTATTTAGGCTTGCCATAACAAAATAGTTGAATACTTATTGACTCAAGACATTTCAGCTTTTCATTTTTAATTTATTTGCAAAATTTTGGAAAAACATAATTCCACGTTGACATTATGGGGTTGTGTGTGCAGACCAGTAACAAAAAAAAACGACATTTAATCCATTTTAAATTGAGGCTGTGAAACAACTAAATGTGGAAAAGTAAAGTGGTGTGAATACATTCTGAAGGCTCTGTATGTGCCTGTCAGAGTAATGGGCCAAGATTCATGGGCCCAGTCTGCCTAGAGAGAACCATTTGTCCCTGGCATCAAATGCACATTAGCTTCATTTAACACACATTCACAGACTACACACACAAAGATTACACACACAGTCACCGATAACACACACACTCAACAGCATGACTGGGCCACAGTAGCAAAGCCATAGTGGATACACAACACATCATAAGCACATAATTTAGTGCTACAAGTCCTTTACCCAGTCGTTGTTTACGTTAAAAACCTTTTGTCTAGTTTTGACCTCATTTGGCCACGTGTGTCATTTTTTGGGCAAAAGGATTGTAATGTTTGCAAGCCATTTTGTGGCAGGGAATAAATATTTTCACAATGTACAGCATGTTACAAACGGCGCCCCATTTAAATGTGGCCGACTCCTTACATGTTGACCAGAGACCTATGGGAATAGGGTGCCTTTTGGGATGCACCCCCTGTAAATATGTGCGTGGGTGTAAAAATCAGAGAGTTTACTGTGTTACAACTAAACGTTCTGGCACTCAGTCCCTGTCTGCATCCCACGCTATGTCTTATTTAGTGCACTACTTTTGACCATGGTCCATTGAGCTCTGGTCAAAAGAAGTGGACTAAGTAGGGAATAGTGTGCCACTTTGGGGACGCAACTCTCATTTGCATCAGGCCTCATCGGTGCATCGACCTGTTCATCTTATTAAAGCAGATCTGTTAATGAGAGAACTCTTTTAGCAGCGCTAATAAACATTGATTCAGCCCTGAGTGGGGAGCAATGGTTGGTGAAGAGTCCAGCAGCGTATTGGCCTGATAATAAATCTATTGGCGTACCCATACTGGCATGGTATCCCTTGGTACGCCCCCTCCCCATTAATCAGGTTAGAGGGGGGAGAGTCCTATTTTGGTCATTTTACACACACACACACACACACACACAGGCCTACTTTTTTTTTCAGTCATTTAACTGTACTTGGAGGCAGTTTTTTCATATGCTAGCTTGTAAAATAAATGCTTGCTTAAAATTGTATGAAATGTTTCAGTAACAGTTACCAAGAGGCAGCATGTGAATACTCTAATTGTCCCACTACCTATAATATCCATCCACAGTCCTACTAAGTCATATCCATCCATAGTCCTATTCCGTCAAATCCATTCACAGTCCTTTTCAGTCATATCCATCCACAGTCCTATTCAGTCATATCCATCCACAGTCCTTTTCAGTCATATCCATCCACAGTCCTTTTCAGTCATATCCATCCACAGTCCTTTTCAGTCATATCCATCCACAGTCCTTTTCAGTCATATCCATCCACAGTCCTTTTCAGTCATATCCATCCACAGTCATATCCATCCACAGTCCTTTTCACTCATATCCATCCACAGTCCTTTTCAGTCATATCCATCCACAGTCCTTTTCAGTCATATCCATCCACAGTCCTTTTCAGTCATATCCATCCACAGTCGTTTTCAGTCATTTCCATCCACAGTCCTTTTCAGTCATATCCATCCACAGTCCTATTCAGTCATATCCATCCACAGTCCTATTCAGTCATATCCATCCACAGTCCTATTCAGTCATATCCATCCACAGTCCTATTCAGTCATATCCATCCACAGTCCTTTTCAGTCATATCCATCCACAGTCCTTTTCAGTCAAATCCATTCACAGTCCTTTTCAGTCATATGCATCCACAGTCCTTTTCAGTCATATCCATCCACAGTCCTTTTCAGTCACCTTTGGCAGCGATTACAGCTGTGTCTTTCTGGGTAAGTCTCAAAGAGCTTTGCACACCTGGATGTGTACATTATTATTTTTACAATTCTTCAAGCTCTGTCAAATTGGTTGTTGATCATTGCTAGACAGCCATTTTCAAGCCTTGCCATTGATTTTCAAGCCGATTTAAGTCAAAACTATAACTAGGCCACTCAGGAACATTCAATGTGGTCTCGGTAAGCAACTCCTGTGTATATTTGTCCTTGTGTTTTAGGTTAGTCTTGCTGAAATGTAAATTTGTCTCCCAGTGTCTGTTGGAAAGCAGACAGAACCAGATTTTCCTCTAGGATGTTGCCTGTGCTTCGATCTATTCCATTTATTTTTAAACTGAAAAACTCCACTGTCCTTGCCGATGACAAGGATACCCATAACATGATGCAGCCAGCAATATGCTTGAAAATATGAAGAGTGGTACTCAGTGATGTGTTGTGCTGGATTTGCCCCAAGCATAACACTTTGTATTCAGGACATAAAGAACATTTCTTTGCCAAATATTTAGCAGTTTTCTCCTATCACAGCCATTAAACTCTGCAATTGTTTTAAAGTCACCGGTCTGTCCAAGATGGCGTAGCAGTCAGATGTCAGACTGCCCTTGACCAGCACAAAAACACCCTGTTGCGTACTGCATTAGCATCATATAGCCCCTGTGATATGCAACTTTTCAGGGAAGTTAAGGGAAGTTAAGAACCAATATACACAGGCAGTTAGGAAAGCAAAGGCTAGCTTTTTCAAACAGAAATGTGCATCCTGTAGCACAAACTCAAAACATTTCTGGGACACTAAAGTCCATGGAGAATAAGAGCACCTCATCCTCCCAGCTGCCCACTGCACTGAGGCTAGGAAACATTGTCACCACCGATAAATCCACTATAATTGAGAACTTCAATAAGCATTTTTCTACGGCTGGCCATGCTTTCCACCTGGCTACCCCTACCCCGGTCAATTGCCCTGCACCCCCCACAGCAACTTGCCCAAGCTTCCCCCATTTCTCCACCCAAATCCAGATAGCTGATGTTCTGAAAGAGCTGCAAAATCTGGACCCCTACCAATCAGCCGGGGTAGACAATCTGGAACCTCTCTTTCTAAAATTATCTGCCGAAATTATTGCAACCCCTATTACTAGCCTCTCTTTCGTATCGTCCGAGATTCCCAAAGATTGGAAAGCTGACGCGATCATCCCCCTCTTCAAAGGGGGAGACACTCTTGACCCAAACTGCTACAGACATGTATCTATCCTACCCTGCCTCTCTAAGGTCTTCGAAAGCCAAGTTAACAAACAGATTACAGACCTTTTCAAATCCAACCGTAACTTCTCCGCTAAGCAATCAAATCAAATTTATTTATATAGCCCTTCGTACATCAGCTGATATCTCAAAGTGCTGTACAGAAACCCAGCCTAAAACCCCAAACAGCAAGCAATGCAGGTGTAGAAGCACGGTGGCTAGGAAAAACTCCCTAGAAAGGCCAAAACCTAGGAAGAAACCTAGAGAGGAACCAGGCTAGTGGTGGCCAGTCCTCTTCTGGCTGTGCGGGTGGAGATTATAACAGAACATGGCCAAGATGTTCAAATGTTCATAAATGACCAGCATGGTCGAATAATAATAAGGCAGAACAGTTGAAACTGGAGCAGCAGCACAGTCAGGTGGACTGGGGACAGCAAGGAGTCATCATGTCAGGTATTCCTGGGGCATGGTCCTAGGGCTCAGGGCCTCCGAGAGAGAGAAAGAGAATTAGAGAGAGCATATGTGGGATGGCCAGTCCTCTTCTGTCTGTGCCGGGTGGAGATTATAACAGAACATGGCCAAGATGTTCAAATGTTCATAAATGACCAGCATGGTCGAATAATAATAAGGCAGAACAGTTTAAACTGGAGCAGCAGCACGGTCAGGTGGACTGGGGACAGCAAGGAGTCATCATGTCAGGTATTCTGGTTTCAGAGCTGGTCAGCCACGCTCAAAACCCTAAACGATATCATAACCGCCATCGATAAGAGACATTACTGCGCAGCCGTATTCGTCGACCTGGCCGAGGCTTTCGACTGTCAATCACCACATTCTTATTGCCAGACTCAACAGCCTTGGTTTCTCAAACAACTGCCTTGCCTGGTTCACCAACTACTTCTCTGATAGAGTTCAGTGTGTCAAATCGGAGGGCCTGTTGTCCGGACCTCTGGCAGTCTCTATGGGTGTGCCACAGGGTTCAATTCCTCGGGCCGACTCTCTTCTCTGTATACATCACTGATGTCGCTCTTGCTGCTGGTGATTCTCTGATCCACCTCTATGCAGACAACACCATTCTGTATACTTCTGGCCCTTCTTTGGACACTGTGTTAACTAACCTCCAGACGAGCTTCAATGCCATACAACTCTCCTTCCGTGGCCTCCAACTGCTCTTAAATGCAAGTAAAACTAAATGCATGCTCTTCAACCGATCACTGCCCGCACCTGCCCACCCGTCCAGCATCACTACTCTGGACGATTCTGATCTAGAATATGTGGACAACTATAAATACCTATGTGTCTGGCTAGACTGTAAACTCTCATTCCGGACTCACATTAAGCATATCCAATCCAAAATTAAATCTAGAATAGGCTTCCTATTTCGCAACAAAGCATCCTTCGCTCATGCGGCCAAACATACCCTCATAAAACTGACTATCCTACCGATCCTCGACTTCGGCGATGTCATCTACAAAATAGCCTCCAACACTCTACTCAGCAAACTGGATGTAGTCTATCACAGTGCCATCCGTTTTGTCACCAAAGCCCCATATACTATCCACCACTGCGACCTGTACGATCTCGTTGGTTGGCACATGCTTCATACTCATTACCAAACCCACTGACTCCAGGTCATCTACAAATATTTGCTAGGTAAAGCCCCGCTTTATCTCAGCTCACTGGTCACCATAGCAGCACCCACCCGTAGCATGCGCTCCAGCAGGTATATTTCACTGGTCATCCCCAAAGCCAATTCCTCATTTGGCTGCCTCTCCTTCCAGTTCTCTGCTGCCAATGACTGGAACGAATTGCAAAAATCACTGAAGCTGGAGACTCATATCTCCCTCACTAACTTTAAGCATCAGCTGTCAGAGCAGCTCACAGATCACTGCATCTGTAAATAGCCCATCCAACTACCTCATCCCCATACTGTCATACTGTATTTATTTATCTTGCTCCTTTGCACCCCAGTATCTCTACATGCACGTTCATCTTCTGCACATCTAACACTCCAGTGTTTAATTGGAATATTGTAATGACTTTGCCACCATGACCTATTTATTGCCTTACCTCCCTTATCTTACCTCATTTGCGCACACTGTATATAGACTTTTTCTACTGTATTATTGACTATATGTTTGTTTATTCCATGTGTAACCTGTTGTTGTTGTTTTATGTGTCGAACTGCTTTGCTTTATCTTGGCCAGGTCGCAGTTGTAAATTCGAATTTGTTCTCAACTAGCCTACCTGGTTAAATAAAGGAGAAATAAAGAAATAAAAAATAAAACCATTGGCCTTGTGGTGAAATCCCTGTCTTCCTTCCTCTCCGGCAACTGAGTTATGAAGGACGCCTGTGTCTTTGTAGAGATTAATAATTAATAACTTCACCATGCTGAAAGGGATATTCAATGTCTGCTTTAAAAAAAAAGCTTTTTCCTACTTTTTCCTATAGTTAACAATCCGTGCCTTGGTCTTACTGATGTTGAGGGAGAGGTTGTTGTCCTGGCACCACAATGCTGTGTCTCTGACCTCCTCCCTGTAGGCTATCTCATCGTCGTCAGTGGTCAGGCCTATCACCGTCGTATCGTCAGAAAACTTGATGATGGTGTTGGACTCATGCGTGGCCACACAGTCATGGGTAAAAAGTGAGTACAGGAGGGGAATAAGCACACACCCCTGAGGGGCCCCCATGTTGAGGGTCAGTGCAGCGGAAGTGTTGTTGCCTACCCTCACCACCTTGGGCCGGCTCATCAGGAAGTCCAGGATCCAGTTGCAGAGGGAGGTGTTCAGTCCCAGGGCCCTGAGCTTACTGCCGAGCTTGGAGGGGACTATGATGTCTAACGCTGAGCTGTAGTCTATGAACAGCATTCTCACATAGTTATTTCACCTCTTGTCCAGGTGGAAGAGGACAGTGTGAAGTGCAATTGAGATTGCGTCATCTGTGGATCTGTTGGGGTGACATGTGAATTGAAGTGGCTCTTGGGTGTCTGGGATGATGGTGTTGATGTGTGTCATAACCAGCCTTTCAAGGCACTTCATAATTACAGTTGTGAGTGCTACAGGGCGATAGTCATTTAGGCAGGTTTCCTTGGAGCTCTTCGGAACTCGGACAATGGTGGTCAGCTTGAAACACGTTGGGATTACAGACTGGGACAAGGAGAGATTGAAAATGTCTGAAGATACTTGCCAGCTGGTCTGCACATGCTTTGAGAATGCACCCTGGTATTCCGTTTGGCCCTGCGTCCTTGTTACCTATTTAAAAATGTTGCGCACATCGGCCATGGAGAGCGAGATCACACAGTCATCCGGAAAAACGGGCTTTCGCGCAAGACACAGTGTTGTGTTCCTCATTATAAAAGGCATTCTGCTCGTTTGGGATTTCTTTATCACTGGGAAACTCAGATTGATTTCCCTTTGTAATCCGTTATCATCTGCGCACCTTGCCACATAATAGCATTCCATCTTCCTCCTATATTGTCCTTCTGCATGTTTGATGTCTCGTCAGAGGGCGTAGAGGGCTTTCTTATATGCGTCCATGTCCGTGTCTTGTTCATTGTAAGAGGTAGCACTAGCCCAGCGCAGATATTGCCTGTAATTCATGGTTTTTGGTTTGGATGCATTCGTATAGTCACTATGGGGATGACATCGTCTATGCAATTATCGATGAAGCCCGTGACTGTTGTGGTAAACTCCTCAATGATAACGGATGAATCCCGGAACATATCCCAGCCTGTACTAGCAAAATAGTCCTGTAGCCTCTCGTCTGCTTCATCCGACCACTTCCATATTGAGCGCATTACTGGCACTTGATGTTTGAGCTTTTGTTTGAAACCGGAAGCAGGAGTGGTTGCCAGACCTGCAGAAGGGAGGACGAGGGAGGACCTAGAGTTGTAGTGCTCCTAGTAGCGCAGGACACGTGTTGGTAGGAGCCGGATAGGACAGTTAAGTCTCTCAGTCATGTCCATCCACAGTCCTATTCAGTCATATCCATCCACAGTCCTACTAAGTCATATCCATCCACAGTCCTATTCAGTCATATCCATCCACAGTCCTATTCAGTCATGTCCATCCACAGTCCTATTCAGTCATGTCCATCCACAGTCCTATTCAGTCATATCCATCCACAGTCCTATTCAGTCATATCCATCCACAGTCCTATTCAGTCCAATGTCAGCGCGCAAAGCAACAACAATATCCCCCTGTAGGCTTCTTAACCTGATAGCATCAGATGTGAACGAACACAACATAACCATCTGGTTGTAGCTCCACAACAAACTCCTGTCTAAGGTTTCACTCAACAAATCTCCCAAACAACCCCTGCTTACAGAAATGACAGTGCGTCAAATGGGGGTATTGTTTTCCCCTCTAATCAACCCGTTTGGCGATCACAGCTTACAGTGCCTTCAGAAAGTTTTCAGACCCCTTAACTTTTTCCATATTTTGTTACATTAACAGCCTTATTCTAAAACGGATAACATCTTTTTTTCCCCTCATCAATCTACACAAACACCCCATAATGACAAAGCAAAAAAACTTTTTTCGAAATGTTTGCCAATTCATAAAAATAAAAAAACTGGGGAAAAAAAGAAATCATAATTACATAAGCATCAGATCCTTTACTCAGTACTTTGTTGGCAGCGATTACAGCATTGAGTCTTCTTGGCACACTTGTATTTGGGGAGTTTCTCCCATTCTTCTCTGCAGAACCTCTCAAACTCTGTCAGGTTGGATGGGGAGCGTCGCTGGACAGCTATTTTCAGGTCTCTCCGGAGATGTTTGCTCGGGTTCAACTCTGGGCTCTGGCTGGGCCACTCAAGGACATTCAGAGACTTGGCTGTGTGACTGAAGCCACTCCTGCGTTGCCTTGGCTGTGTGCTTAGGGTCGTTGTCCTGCTGGAAGGTGAACCTTCGCCCCAGTCCGAGGTCCTGAGTGCTCTGGAGCAGGTTTTCATCACAAATCTCTATGTGTGGGGAGATTGGAGGGTGCGACTGACGTGCGACTGACGTGTTTTCCGTTTGCTCCTGTGGTATTCTTAAAGTTCATGTGAATAATGCAGCAGAACCTTATTTATTTTCAAATATTAGTTTGGTGATCCCTTTCCGTAAAAACCAAGACACTTTGCTTTCAAATGTCAGTATGTCAACGAAACATATTTTATTTATTTTTATTTCACCTTTATTTAACCAGGTAGGTTCTCATTTGCAACTGCAACCTGGCCAAGATAAAGCATAGCAGTGTGAACAGACAACAACACAGAGTTACACATGGAGTAAACAATAAACAAGTCAATAACATAGTAGGAAAAAAATAATCTATATACATTGTGTGCAAAAGCCATGAGGTAGGCAATAAATAGGCCATAGGAGTGAATAATTACAATTTAGCAGATTAACACTGGAGTGATACATGATCAGATGAACATGTGCAGGTAGAGATACTGATGTGTAAAAGAGCAGAAAAGTAAATAAAATAAAAACAGTATGGGGATGAGGTAGGTAAATTGGGTGGGCTAGATACCGATGGACTATGTACAGCTGCAGCCAAAAACAAGGCCAAAAACATGACTTCGAGAAAACCCGACCTACAAGACCCACTCTTTTCACCGCCCTCGAGTCTGAGGGCCCGGGGACTCACACTTTACCTGGGAGTGCAGGTTGGCCTGGCGGCGCAGAAATGAACATTCTCGAGGCCATTAAAATACTACCCTCTGAGATAGTTTAAATTAAAACGGAGGTGTTTGCTACGATTGAGGCCCGAATACAGGAGGTTTCTGATACTTTAAAAGCAGATTTAACCATCCTGCGGAACGAGACTGTGCCAGCAATCACATTACTCAAAACAACAACAGCGTCACACACTACAACGATTGCAGCACTGGAGACCTCCGCTACCAATGTCTCTGACTTAACTACATCCCTGGAGGCTGAAGTTAAACGCCTAGCTGTGGATTTGAAAAAGCTGAAGGAGAGCTGTGTGAGTTTAGAGGGATTCTCTCGCCGCAATAACCTTAGACTTGTATCGGTCCCAGAGTCAGCGGAAATGCCTCGCGCCACAGATTTTGTTTCTTGGCTGCTGAAGGATGTTTTTGCCTTAGAAGAAAAGCCCCTGATTGATCGAGCCCACCGGTCGCTGCGCCCAAAGCCCCGGGATGGTGAGAGGCCCCGTGACATAATTCTTTGAGTGCATTTTTTTCATGAGAAGATGGAGATCCTCCGACGAGCCCGCAATACCACTCTGAGCTTTAAAGGATAGAGCTTCTCCATCTACCAGGACTACACCCCCACTGTTTCCATGTAGCGCGCAGCTTTCAGACAGGCCAAACGACTACTTCGGGACCATGCAGGTGTGAAGTGTGGACTGCGATTCCCGGCCCGTTTATGGCTATCTCATGATGGTAAAGACTACACATTTGAGTCCGGATGAGGCTATGGCTCACATTCAATGTCACATCAAGAAGTCTTGAACTTGCTCATAGTTCAGCAACTGTTGCTTGCAAACTGTGGCTAGTAAGTAACCCACCTGTGGTACAATTATGTTTAGATATAACAGGCTAGTCTTGTATAGTTGGGGAGTTGGCAAACCCATTCAGGCTTATTTGATGTGATCTAATGTTTTGATCATCTAGTCCGCTGGCCTTACAAGCATTCAGTCATTTTAATTTAATTGTATTAAGGTTTTACTTAGCCTAGAAACACAGGAGTTGTCTCGTTCACCTATTCAGTTTGTTTACATTGTGTCTCAGTGGTTATTTGTGTCTCAGTGGTTATTTGTTTACTGCATCTGTTTGCATTGACCCAGTAAACAGTAAATGTTTCCCGAGGCTACACGTTTTTGGGGATCTTCACTTCAATTTTAAAGGTTTGAGCGTCAGTTATGCCCAGCAAACGTTCAACGTTGCGCACACATAGTTTTTTGGTCTTGGTTGTAAGTTGTCTCAGCGTCAACTAGACAATTATTATAATTCTTTTTTTTTTTTAATTGTCTTACTACGATTTCCTTACTTCAAATTAGGTTTTTGGCTGAGAGCCTTTATACATTTTATTTATTTTCTCTCTCAATGCCTGTTATAAGACTGGGAATATAATTATATACATCTACAAGTGGTGCTTTTGTAATTTCGTTTGCACAAGGGATTCACTTTTATTTCTCTCTTTTTGCTGTGTGATCCACAAACAAAACGCGACTATAAAGAGCGGGACTGTGGGTTTAGGTTTAAGACTGTACTCTCACAGACATACTGTGCGAAGAGAACATGTTCTATTTAGGCTTGTACCTTGTTTGGGGAGGTACTGTCTGGGACAGGGGGAGGGAGTGGGGGGGGGGGTGCAAGGTTGAATTGTTCAGTTCTAATGTTGTCATTGTCTTTTTTGTAGTTTTTTTCCAAACATCTTGCACCGTACATTATTACTCTGAGACAAGTTATTCTGGGGTTTTTGGGCACTCATTGCTTTTCCACCCTATGCTCTAATGACAGGGTTGTATAACGGGAATGCCCAGGGGGGCCGAAATAATGCGATCAAGTACATTTTTTGGAACATCAAAGGGGTTAACAACCCTGTGAAGCGTAACAGGGTGTTGACACACTTAAAGGGTTTGAATGCAAATATTGCATTTCTACAAGAGACTCACTTGAGGACTGGTGAGCATTTTAGGATGCGTAGGGACTGGGTTGGTCAAGTGTTCCACTCTAACTTTCATAGTAAATCAAGAGGTGCTGCCATTTTGGTTGATAAAGCTACTCCCTTTGTAGCTTCTGAGGTTATTGCTGATCCTAAGGGACAATACATCATAGTAACCGGTAAACTGTTTTTTACCCCTCTTGTTTTGTCTAGTGTTTATGCTCCCAATTGGGATGACACAAGTTTCATTTCTTCCTTTTTATCTGCTATACACAATTTAGATTCTCATTTGTTGATTTTAGGGGGGATTTCAACTGTAAAATGTCCCCAGTTCTTGACAAGTCCTCACGAACAACTACAGGCCCATCTAAATGTGCCGTACTTATTCAATCTTTTCTTCAGAAATATGGTATGTTTGAGGTTTGGCATTTCCTACACCCTACAGATAGACAGTATTCCTTTTATTCTCATGTTCATCAAACATACTCCCGGATTGATTACTTCTTTTTGGACAAAAAACTTCTGCCTAACCTTCGACAGTGTACTTACGAGAGTATTGTTATTTCTGACCATTCACCATTAGTGCTTGAGTTAAGAGTTTCCCCAGCGACCTCCTATGTGTTATCAATGGCGTCTTAACCCCATTTTACTCTCAGATTTCAATTTCATTTCTTCTGAAATCACCTTATTCCTAGAAACGAATTCAACACCAGGTATGTCCTGCTCTACCATATGGGAGTCTCTCAAAGCATACCTACATGGCCAAATTATTTCTTATACAGTCAACCAAAACAGAGTTCGCCCCCAGCGACTTCGGGACCTGAGTGAATCCATAGCCACATTGGATGAGAAGTATGCTACGGATCCTTCCTCTGATCTGCATAAAGAGCACCAACTACTCCAATCTGAATTTGATGAGCTTTCTACCAGGCAAGCTGAACAGTTACTCTTGCGAGCTCGGTACAGAGTATATGAACAAGGCGACAAGGCCAGTAAACTCCTTGCACATCAGATCCATAAATCTGAGGCCTCACGTTTAATCCCACAAATAAGGACCCCGTCTGGTGCCACCACAGTTATACATAAAGAGAATAATGATCAATTCAAACAATTTTACTCTGCGCTATACATGCTCTCTGAAACTAGAAAATGTTTTAATTCACGTGGGAACCCCAAACTGTTTAATGAGGCTCCATTCCAGTCTTACTTTAAACAGTCCATCCTCTGATGGCATTCCTATTAAAACAAAAATAAGTCTGTATTTGACCACCCTGTGACTTAAGGATTGGATGAGCATTTCTTTGTGTTTTTTCTGAGGGGGGGGGCATTAAGGTTGATGTGCTTATTGATTGTGACCTACGGATGCCTTGTTCATCTTGCCTGGTCAGAGACTAAAATGTGAGCTTGTTTTTCCCAGTTTTTTAAATTTAATTTTAAAATGTTGTTCACGCCTACATAAAATTATGATTATTTTATTTTTTATTTTACAGCATTGCAAACTTTTTTATTTTTGGTCCAGTGGATGGTCGGTCTGTGGCCATGACTGTCTGTGAGTGGTTGCATTTCTCCACCCCTATCCCTTGACTGTTTACAGGAACAATGGTGAGGTGTTTGCTCTGTCCCTGTACTATAGATTGCCCTTTAACCTTTGTAGCCATCTGCCTGGTGTGTTTAACTTGTCTAAAGTATGATATCTTTAAAGCTTTTTTTTGTGTATTATTTATATTTTTTCTAGTTGAGTATATTATTTATATTGCTTTGTTGTCTTGTGTGTGTGTGTAAAATTTAATAAACAGAGTTGTCAACAACAACAAAAAAGAATCTCTCTGTACTTTGCTCCGTTCATCTTTCCCTCGATAAGGACTAGTCTCCCAGGCCCAGCCGCTGAAAAACATCCCCACAGCAGGATGCTGCCACCACGCTTCACCATAGGGATGCTGCAGAGATGGGAGAACCTTCCAGAAGGACAACTATCTCGACAAAGGAACTCTGGAGCTCTGTCAGAGTGACCAGCGGGTTCTTGGTCACATCCCTGACCAAGGCCCTTCTCCCTTGATTTGTTCAGTTTGGCCGGGCGGCCAGCTCTAGGAAGAGTCTTGGTAGTTCCAAACTTCTTCCATTTTAGAATGATGGAGGCCACTGTGTTCTTGGGGACCTTCAATGCTGCAGACATTTGTTTTGTACCCTCCCCAAAACTGTGCCTCAACACAATTCTGTCTTGGAGCGCTATGGACAATTCCTTTGACCTCATTGCTTGGTTTTTGCTCTGACATCCACTGTCAACCGTGGGACTTTGTATAGACAGGTGTGTGCCTTTCCAAATCATGTCCAATCAATAGGTAAAAATTCCATACATTTCATTTTATTTAGACAGAGCTTTTAAAATTGTTAAAGGTGCTACACATAGGATGTTTTAGACTAAATAAATACATCCTATGTGTAGCACCTTTAAAATAGCCCTACAACACTCACTCAAGTAATCAAATACTAACGTCAGTTTGGATATGCGGATATTTGATTAACCGTGCCCATCCCTAGTCTGTGTGTGTATATAGCGAGACTCACCAGCCGAAGCAGAAGAGAGCAAAGTAGAATCCCAGTAGTGTGGCCACCACATGTCTGACGAAGGGACTGGTCTTACTGGGGTGGAGATACAAACGGAACCAGAAGGCAGTCAACAGGGCAAACAACTGGCACACCACAAAGTTGACCTGGAGCAGAGTAGAGAGAGGGGACGGTGGACGGGGAGGGAAAGAGAAGGGACGGGAGAGGGAGAGAGAGAGGAGGGTGGAGAGTGCAAGAGAATGGAAGGAAATTGAGAATTTAAGGAGCGAAAGAGATGTACATATTGTTATTTTGTGGTGGATGGCGTGCCAACTTTCCGGACCATAATGTAGTTGTGGGCGAGAGATGAGGCCCGCTGATCTTTAGCTGTGAATTTGGGATTCATTTAAAGTCCCTTTAAAGATGATGAGATCAGATATCCAATGCGAGTGTGGGTTCGATTAGACGTGCAGTAACTGACTGTGAAGATAACACATTCACAGAGATGTCTGAACACTGATAAGCAGCACTACCTAGGTCAAAATGACAGCTTCATCATCTAAAATAGAAGAACCTTCTGCTGTTTACGTTACATGACAGCTAAAATAATCTTGCCATGCAACCACACACATACAGCGCCTTCATAAAGCCATAAGACTGCTAAATGGTCAATTAATGGTTACCCAAACTATCTGCACTGACCCTACGCACACTCACTAGACTATACAGTGCCTTCAGAAAGTATTCACACCACTTGACTTTTTCCACATATTCTTGTGTTACATTCTGATTTTTTGGTTACTGGCCTACACACAATACACCATAATGTCGAAGTAGATTTAAGTTTTGAATTTTTTACTCATTCATAAAAAATGAAAAGCTGAAATGTCTTATAACTTATAAGCCAATAACTTTTCAACCTCTTTGTTGTGGCAAGACAAAATAAAGTTCAGGAGTAAAAATGTAATTAACAAGTCACATAATACGTTACATATACTCAATCTGTGTGCAATAATAGTGTTCAACATGATTTTTTAAATGACAATGTCATCTCTGTACCCCACACATTCAATGATCTAAGTTCCCTCAGTCAAGCAGTGAATTTCAAACACAGATTCAACCAAAGACCAGGGAGGTTTTCCATTTCCTCGCAACGGGCACCTATTGGTAGATGGGTTAAAAAGAAGCAGACATTGAATATGCCATTGAGCATGGTGAAGTTATTAATGACACTTTGTATGGTGTATCAATACACCCAGTCACTACAAAGATACAGGTGTCCTTCCTAACTCAGTTGCCAGAGAGGAAGGAAATCAGGGATTTCACCATGAGGCCAATGGTGACTTTAAAACAATTCCAGAGTTAAATGGCTGTTGTAGGAGAAAATGGAGGATTTTGTTTTGTATTAATACTTTCGGAAGGCACTGTAGACTATGTGCCAATCCAAAGGCAGTTGCCTGCTGCATACCTGCCTCCAGAGGCACCTACGGGATTTGAAGGCAGCCTTTTAAGGTACCTTGGGATTGAGACAAGCAAATTTTGACATCCTGCCTTGAAATGCTGCTTTTTTCCTTGTCAATTAGGACACAGCCATAGTTTGGTTATCCAGACTGAATGACGTTACACTTGGTTAGCGCTAGAGGTCGACCGATTAATCGTGAACGGCCGATTAATTAGGGCAGATTTAAATTTTTCATAACAATCGGTAATCAGCGTTTTTGGACACCGATGGCCGATTACATTGCACTCCACGAGGAGACTGCATGGCAGGCTGACTACCTGTTATGCGAGTGCAGCAAGGAGCCAAGGTAAGGTGCTAGCTAGCATTAAACTTATCTTATAAAAAACAATCAATCTTAACATAATCACTAGTTAACTACACATGGTTGATGAGATAACTAGTTTATCTAGTTTGTGCCGTGTTGCAAATAATCGATGCGGTGCCTGTTATTTTATCATTGCATCACAGCCTACTTCGCCAAACAGGTGTTTTAACAAGCGCATTTGCGAAAAATCCGTCTTTGCACCAATGTGTACCTAACCATAAACATCAATGCCTTTCTTAAAATCAATACACAAGTATATATTTTTAAACCTGCATAATTAGTTAATATCGCCTGCTAACATTAATTTCTTTTAACTAGGGAAATTGTGTCACTTCTCTTGCATTCTGTGCAAGCAGAGTCAGGGTATATGCAGCAGTTTGGGCAGCCTGGCTCGTTGTGAACTGTGTGAAGACCATTTCTTCCTAACAAAGACCGTAATTAATTTGCCAGAATTGTACATAATTATGACATAAAATTGAAGGTTGTGCAATGTAACAGCAATATTTAGACTTTGGGTTGCCACCCGTTAGATAAAATACAGAATGGTTCCGTATTTCACTGAAAGAATAAAAGTTTTGTTTTCTAAATGATAGTTTCCAGATATGACCATATTAATGACCTAAGGCTCATATTTCTTTGTGTTATTATATTATAAATAAGTCTATGATTTGATAGAGCAGTCTGACTGAGCGATGGTGGGCACCAGCAGGCTCATAAGCATTCATTCAAACAGCACTTTACTGCGTTTGCCAGCAGCTCTTCCCTGTGCTTCAAGCATTGCGCTGTTTATGACTTCAAGCCTATCAACTCCCGAGATTAGGCTGGCAATACTAAAGTACCTATTAGAACATCCAATAGTCAAAGGTATATGAAATACAAATGGTATAGAGAGAAAGTCCTATTATAACTACAACCTAAAACTTCTTACCTGGGAATATTGAAGACTCCAACACTTTGTTTTTGCATTATTTAAACCAAATTGAACATGTTTCATTATTTGTTTGAGACTAAACTGATTTTGATGTATTATATTAAGTTAAAATAAGTGTTCATTCAGTTTTGTTGTAATTGTCATTATTGTAAATATATCTAAAATAAAAATGAATAAATAAAAATATTTAAAATTCTGATTTTTTTTTTTTTTTAATAAATCGTCCATCCATAAATCGGTATCAGCTTTTTTTAGTCCTCCAATAATCGGTATCGGTATTGGCGTTGAAAAATCATACTCGGTCAACCTCTAGTTAGCACAGCTTTCTGTCTGGTTTAACCAGGCTCCCACACACACGCTAAGGATACTGGGTATAGATGTAGGCCTAAAAGACAGCAACCAGGTTCAGATGTGACTCCCAATCTGCATCCCAAATGGAACACTAATCCTTATGTAGTGCACTACTTTTAACCAGAGCCCATGGGGCTTTGACCACAACCTATATGGCTCTGGTCAAAAGTAGTGCACTATTAAATTAAATATGGTGCCATTAGAGACGCATCCAAAGCAGGGGCCTGGGCGGCAACACCTGGCTACCCAGGATGCCCTGTAACCCAGATAAAACCGGCGTTCCGTTAGCTATTGTGCCAAAACGTCATGGCTAATCAAGAGCCCAGTGGAGCCACAGTAACACACCACGAGAGTCTGGACTGGACAGAGCGAAGGGCACACACACACAATAACCAAAGCAGAGTCCTGAGGCCGGTGTGAGCTGAATACCGATGAGCTGGCAGGGATAAAAGAGGGGACACCCGTGCTCTCCCTCACTCTCTCCCTCTCTCTCAGGATCAAAGGTCACCAGACTGGGAGGTGGTCCAGCTCGGAGTCAGACAGTCCGTCCCCTCTGATCCAGCTCATCATCGCCGCACTGAAAGCCAATCCCCCTCATCTGATCTGCAGCTCTGCTACCCTGTAATGAACGGGGTGTAGACACAGGGGTGTCCCAAATGACACTATATCCCTATATAGCGCACTCCTTTTGACCAGAGCCCATAGGGATTATGGTGCAATTTGGGATGCAGTGGGAGAGGCTAGCACTGGCCCTGGTTTAAGGACAGAACATCCATCTGTCAAACTGCTCTTTTAGGAAATGGTAGAAGCTAGGCATTATGGGGGATTCTTGGCAGCATGTAGTGATTGCAACGCCCCTATGCCCCGGGTGATTCAGCCTGCTGCCTCGAAGACTAAGAGAGGCCGTGGCATCCATCTGAACTCTAGCATTTACCAAATAAGGTCTGTGCCAAACCAAGGATACTAGTACTCTAATACTAGGACTTAACGCACAGTACAGGTTGTCAAATATACACAAACTGTATACATGAATATCACAGGCTCATAGCTTGAGTCATGCTTTCCTTAGTTCACATTCTCACCATTCTACCAGGAGTGGGGACAGAAGCACAAAAACAAGCTGTCAAATATACTAAGAGTATTCTATATTAGACTCATGCTGGAGTCATGGTTATCACCTTCTCAGTGCTCTGCAACTACTTCATCATTCAAACGCTAGCCTAGAAGAGGATCATTTCCCACCATCACGTCTCATTTTAGTACGAACCTCTATGGGGCCTAATCAGAGGTTCAATTTCCTATTCATATTATTATTATTATTATTATTATTATAACAAAAGATAACAGTTAGTGGGGGAGTTATGGGTTTTGAGCAAGATGTATGTCATCACAAACGGCACATTGTCCCTTTAGTCTTTCAGTCCATTTTTGACTTCCAATTGTCTGCTTCGGTCTCTGCTCTGGACTCTATGTGCCCCATACTCTGACCATCTTTATCTCTGTCGATTCTCTGTCTCAGGGTTTTCTGTGATGTGTGGGTGCGGCCGGTTGAAGCACCTCCACAGCGCGTAATATTTTACCACGAACACTGCAGCAGAAGCGAACTCCTTCCTCCGCTACTCTTTTGTCTGAGTGAAGCTACAATACATTGAGTTTCCCGGGGAAGATGTGAAGCACAGGGGAAGCTGTGAAGCCAGCTGTAGCAAAATTGTGTTTATCAGTTGGTTATTAAAGAATGTAAAGAAATGTTGTGTATGTTCAATATTGCATAATTGTGTTCACAAGTGTTATTAAATGTGTATGTTTACTGCTTTTTACTGAATCATGAATAGCTACAAATATTGAATAGACATTCGTTCATGTGGCCAGAATATTGTATATACAGTGCATTCAGAAGATATTCAGAGCCCTTGACTTTTTCCACATTTTGTTACATTACAGCCTTATTCTAACATTGACTTTATAGTTTCCCCCTCATCAATCTACACACAACACCCCATAATGACAAAGAAAAAACAAAAATGAAATTTACATAACTATTCATACCCTTTACTCAGTACCTTTGGCAGCGATTACAGCATCAAGTCTTCTTGGGTAGGAGGCTACAAGCTTGGCACACCTGTATTTGGGGAGTTTCTCCCATTCTTCTCTGCAGACCCTCTCAAGCTCTGTCAGGCTGGATGGGGAGCATCGCTGCACAGCTATTTTCAGGTCTCTCCGGAGATGTTAGATCGGGATCAAGTCCAGGCTCTGGCTGGGCTACTCGAGGACATTCAGAGACTTGTCCCGAAGCCACTCCTGCGTTGTCTTGGCTGTGTGCCTAGGGTCGTTGTCCAGTTGGAAGGTGAACCTTCGCTCCAGCAGGTTTTCATCAACGATCGCTCTGTACTTTGCTCCGTTCATCTTTCCCTCGATCCTGACTAGTCTCCCAGGCCCTGCTGCTGAAAAACATCCCCACAGCATGATGCTGCCACCACCATGCTTCAACGTAGGGATGGTGCCAGGTTTCCTCCAGACGTGACACTTGGCATTCAGGCCAGAGTGTTTAATCTTGGTTTCATCAGAGTAGAGAATCTTGTTTCTCATGGTCTGAGAGTCCTTTAGGTGCCTTTTGGCAAATTCCAAGCGGGCGGTCTTGCCTTTTCCTAAGGAGCTGCTTCCGTCTGGCCACTCTACCATAAAGGCCTGATTAGTTGAGTGCTGCAGAGATGGTTGTCCTTCTGGAAGGTTCTCCCATCTCCACGGAGGAACTCTGGAGCTCTGTCACAGTGACGATCGGATTCTTGGTCACCTCCCTGACCAAGACCCTTCTCCACTGATTGCTCAGTTTGGCCGGGCGGCCAGCTCTAGGAAGAGTCTTGGTGGCTCCAAACTTCTTCCATTTAAGAATGATGGAGGCCACTGCGTTGTTGGGGACCTTAAATGCTGCAGAAATATTTTTGTCCCCAGATCTGTGCCTCGATACAATCCTGTCTCGGAGCTCTACGGACAATTCCTTTAACCTCATGGCTTGTTTTTTTCTCTGACATGCACTGTCAACCGTGGGACCTTATATAGACAGGTGTGTGCCTTTCCTAATCATGTCCAATGTAACAAAATGTAGAAAAAGGAAAGGGGTCTGAATACTTATATAAAACGCAACATTTTATTGAGTTACTGTTCATATAAAAAAATCTGTTAATTGAAATAAATTCATTAGGCCATAATCTATGGATATTTATTTGACTGGGCAGGGGCGCAGCTATGGGTGGTATGGGAGGGCATAGGCATACCGACTTGGGAGCCAGGCCCATGCACTAGGGAGCCAGGCCCAGCCAATCAGAATGAGTTAGCATGTCAATTGCACGCTCCCTCAAAACTTGAAGCATCTGTGGCAATGACTTATGTGACAAAAATTCACATTTTAGAGTGGCCTTTTATTGACCCCCAGCACAAGGTGCACCTCTGTAATGATCATGCTGTTTAATCCGTTTCTTGATATGCCACACTTGCCAGTGGATTGATTATCTTGACAAATGAGAAATGCTCACTAACAGGGATGTAAACAAATTTGCACACAACATTTGAGAGAAATAAGCTTTTTATTTATATGGAACATTTCTGGGATATTTTATTTCAGCTCATGAAACCAACACTTTACATGTCACATTTATATTAGTGTTCAATATATATAGGCTGAATGTTATGGCCTAAAATAAATGTGTTCATATGGGCAGAATATTGTATATTAATACATTGCTATGTTTATATAAAGGCTGAAGGCTAAAAACAGACTAAATTATCTAATTTGTTTTAAATAATGTATTTTTGTTTTATCAAGGTTCTACACCATCTATTAACACCAACCATTCACTATAAAACATTTAGTTATTAAGGTAAAGGCTTTGCAAAATACAAACAATTATGGGGCAAAAATAACTAGGCCTATAACATTTATTTAAAATAACCAACGAATAGAAAAATGATGAGAGTAGGCTACATGACAATGCTACATGACAATGCTACATGACAATGCTACATGACTACATGACAATGCTACATGACATGGCTACATGACAATGCTACATGACAATGCTACATGACAATGCTACATGACTACATGACAATGCTACATGACTACATGACAATGCTACATGACATGGCTACATGACATGGCTATATGACAATGCTACATGCCATGGCTACATGACAATGCTACATGACAATGCTACATGACATGGCACATGACAATGCAGCACTAAAAAAATAAGCTAATGAACAAATGTCCAAGAAGGTGCTTAGCGTTCTGGTCTCATAAGGATTTGAGTTAATGAAAGGATGGAAATTATTAAGCGTCACAAAGAAGTCTCCAAGTAGGATAGATGGATTTTGTAGCATTCACAACAGTGGAGGCTGCTGAGGGGAGAACGGCTCATAATAACATCCGGAACGAAGCAAATGGAATGGCATCAAACACCTGGAAACCATGTGTTTGATGTATTTGAAACCATTCCACTGATTCTGCTCCAGTCATTACCACAAGCCCGTTCTCCCCAATTAAGTTCCCACCAACCTCCTGTGATTCACCACTGCAACTTAAAAGTGTAGGCAACGCTCTTCAGGTAAGGCTGCAGCCGTTTAGTCATGGTGTACTTCTAAACCAGTGACTTCAGATCCACAGTCATGGTGTACTTCTAAACCAGTGACTTCAGATCCACAGAAATGGTGTACTTCTAAACCAGTGACTTCAGATCCACAGTCATGGTGTACCTCTAGACCAGTGACTTCAGATCCACAGTCATGGTGTACTTCTAAACCAGTGACTTCAGATCCACAGTCATGGTGTACCTCTAGACCAGTGACTTCAGATCCACAGTCATGGTGTACTTCTAAACCAGTGACTTCAGATCCACAGTCATGGTGTACTTCTAGACCAGTGACTTCAGATCCACAGTCATGGTGTACCTCTAGACCAGTGACTTCAGATCCACAGTCATGGTGTACCTCTAGACCAGTGACTTCAGATCCACAGTCATGGTGTACTTCTAAACCAGTGACTTCAGATCCACAGTCATGGTGTACTTCTAGACCAGTGACTTCAGATCCACAGTCATGGTGTACCTCTAGACCAGTGACTTCAGATCCACAGTCATGGTGTACTTCTAGACCAGTGACTTCAGATCCACAGTCATGGTGTACTTCTAGACCAGTGACTTCAGATCCACAGTCATGGTGTACTTCTAAACCAGTGACTTCAGATCCACAGTCACGGTGTACTTCTAGACCAGTGACTTCAGATCCACAGTCATGGTGTACTTCTAGACCAGTGACTTCAGATCCACAGTCACGGTGTACTTCTAGACCAGTGACTTCAGATCCACAGTCATGGTGTACTTCTAAACCAGTGACTTCAGATCCACAGTCATGGTGTACCTCTAAACCAGTGACTTCAGATCCACAGGTCTTTGCCATGGTGGTGGAACGCCAGTCAGTTGCTGCTCCATTCTCTTGTCACCTCTTTGCCTCAATGAACTTCCAAAATGGTGCAGCGCCAAGATTAGCGAAAAGGTTTGATGCCAGCCCTCCACTCCGTTGTTGGTCTTCGCCAAGTCTTGCAGGACAGCATCATGACAGTTCTATTATTCTGAAAATTAGATTAGTAAGCATGGTTTTGGCGTTGGGCATGCTGTCATCAATAATATGAATAAGAATAATAAAGGCATTATTATGTTAAACAAGACATACCTATGGGAAACTTTGGCTTTCTTCCAATGTGTCTGACATTCTCCCCAACCCATGTTGACTGAAAGAATGTCAGGAGATTCTCCAGTTTATGTTCTGGGCGCTGAAAGAACATCAGCCGGTGGGAAAAATGTGAGTGCCTCAGTGTCATCGCCAGCCAGGGTTGTGCATCACCAATATTATAGTCTTGTGAATATCTCATGCATATTTTTTTGGGGGGGGGGGGTGCAAACAATGGGAGCGATGGGAGGTGAAAATTATTTGAATGTGAGAGTGTCCAGCCAGGTCAGGGCAGCCTTTCACAACATTACAATGTCTGCCTTTCCCCCTACATTTTAAATCTAATATGGTATGTCCATTTAATATAGGAAATCTCTTGTGAATCTCACACATATTTTTTGATTGAAAATGGGAACAAATGGGAAAGAAGGACAAATACTGATTTCAAAACAATGAGACTAAATGAAACGACATAGGCCAAATGGATGTGGTGTTTCCTATATTCAATGGACATACCATATTAGACTTAAAATGGAGGGGGAAAGGCAGACATTTTATATAAACATTGGATTTCTGTGGTCCGGATTACCTAATAATTTTGGTTTTCCGTTGGTAGGCCCACCCATGCGTCTCTCCTCACTCGGAAAGCCTGCTCACTGAGTTCAATACCAAAGCAGATAATTGTGATTTGATTGAATTGATGTGAATAATGATAATGATAGTGAGAAGACATTTAGAAAAGCTATGAATGATAAAGAAAAGCTATGAATGATTTAATGAAAAGGAGCTAACAGAAGCATTATTTCACATTCTTTAATAAAATACTCAAACAGAAACAGGCAAAACAGCTTCACAGGTTCCCCGCCAAATAGGCCTACAAGGAAACTCAATGTATCTCGACAATGTTGAGTGCACAAGGGGGTCTGTGCGCTGCGTAGCACCTTCCACAAAAAGTTTTGCGAGACAAAAAGACACGAGGCCGGTCGTGCCTCTGTAACCAGGCTGGGGAGATAAGCATCAACAGTCTGCATACAGACTTCTGGTCTCTGGACCATGTCACCGGCTGCCATAAAGACCATCACTCAAACCTAATCACAGTGATTTACTGTGTCCCAAGTGGCACCCTAATCTCTACATAGGGCTTTGGTCAAAAGTAGTGCACTAGATGAAATATGGTGCCATTTAGGACGTACCTACTGTGTTATATTTCTATACGGAGATTTGAAAAAGAGGTCACGCAGCATTTACTTAACAGGAAGCTGACACACACTGCATTACACAAATGACACCCTATTGCCTTTACAGCTTTGACCGAGTATTAACAGGATATAGGGGGTAGGGTGCCATAAGGGCCGCAGGTTGAGAAGCTAAAGCTCTAACCTGCTTCAGTTCCATCCAGAAATCATCCTGCCGTTATCATCATGCAACAGCTCCAGTAAACCTCCTTCAGTTCCATCCAGAAATCATCCTGCCGTTATCATCATGCAACAGCTCCAGTAAACCTCCTTCAGTTCCATCCAAAAATCATCCTGCCGTTATCATCATGCAACAGCTCCAGTAAAATGCTGCTAGAATGTGAAACCGCTTGGTCACATTCTAGCCTGCATTTATTTACTAAATCCATTTTATCACATACAAATGCTACAAACAAAAAAACAGCAAACCATGGACTAAAATAGACACCAAAAAAGTCCATCATTGAAGCAAAACATTTACAGTACACTATTACCCTCAAAAGGATCCTGTGGTACCTCATGCGTAAGCAAACCACCTTTTAGCTTATTCAGGCCTACTGTATATGTGCATCCCTACAGGCTTGATTTAATGACTGTGTTTTGTTTCAATGTAAACAGTGGGCTGCCTGGCTCCAAGCAACTACTGGGTGTGGAGTTTGCCTGAGGCATCTGTCCCGACAACTAAAAATGAGAGCAAGACAGCTATTTATAACTAGCATAGGCTTACGTCGCAAACGGCACCCTAATTCCCTATGTAGTACACTACTTTTGGCCAGGGCTCTGATCAAAAGCAGTACACTACAAAGGGAATAGGGTGCTATTTGAGAAGCAGCCATAGAAAGTAGCAGCACTTTTACTGGCTGACGTCGTCCATTAGGCTGATTAATTCCAGAGGAAACGTCAGTGAGTGATGTTTAAGTGACGTTATAATAAACCCAACCTCCTTCCTCTTTCTGATTCCACTGAGTGCGTTTCATACACACGCACACGCATGCACACACACACACACACGCATGCACGCATGCACACGCACACGCATGCACACACACACACACACACACACGCACGCGCACAAGCACACGCCATCAGTGCCCAAGCTCAAACTCCTCCTTTGTCTTTCCGATTCCACTGAGAGAGAGAGAAAATGAGTGTCACAAAGCCCCATGCATAATCCATGCAGACCACAGACAGAATACAATTCACAAGTCGCAGTATTCTCTTCCACTAGAGCCTGGACCTGCCTGTCAAATTATATAGATGACCTCAATGTCTTCTTCATGGGAAATGGAGGACCTCAATGTCTTCTTCATGGGATTTCTGATTTCAACTTCCACATACTCCAGCATCAAAATGGCTGTAGTTAGGAAGACGGTCATATTATCTATGTACATAACACACACTACAGGTCACACTCTAATACTTATTTTAAATTGGATGAGAGATACAGTTGAAGTCGGAAGTTTACATACACTTAGGTTGCATGACAAGTCATTTTTCCAACAATTGTTTTCAGACAGATTATTTCACTTAAAATTCACTGTATCAAAATTCCAGTGGGTCAAAAGTCTCCATACACTAAGTTGACTGTGCCTTTAAACAGCTCGGAAAATTCCAGAAAATGTCATGGCTTTAGAAGCTTCTGATAAACTAATTGACATCATTTGAGTCAATTGGAGGTGTACCTGTGGATGTATTCCAAGGCCTACCTTCAAACTCAGTGCCTCTTTGCTTGACATCATGGGAAAATCAGAAGAAATCAGCCAAGACCTCAGAAAAATAAATTGTTGAAGTCTGTGTCATCCTTGGGAGCAATTTCCAAACGCCTGAAGGTACCACGTTCATCTGTACAAACAATAGTACGCAAGTATAAAAACACCATGGGACCACGCAGCCGTCTTACCACTCAGGAAGGAGACGCATTCTGTCTCCTAGAGATGAACGTACTTTGGTGCGAAAAGTGAAAATCAATCCCAGAACAACAGCAAAGGACCTTGTGAAGATGCTGGAGGAAACAGGTACAAAAGTATCCAAAGTAAAACGAGTCCTATATCGACATAACCTGAAAGGCCGCTCAGCAAGGTAAAAGCCACTGCTCCAAAACCGACATAAAAAAGCCAGACTACGGTTTGCAACTGTACATGGGGACAAAGATTGTACTTTTTGGAGAAATGTCCTCTGGTCTGATGAAACAAAAATATAACTGTTTGGCCATAATGACCATCGTTATGTTTGGAGGAAAAAGGGGGAGGCTTGCAAGCCGAAGAACACCACCCCAATCGTGAAGCACGGGGTGGCAGCATCATGTTGTGGAGGTGCTTTGCTGCAGGAGGGACTGGTGCACTTCACAAAATAGATGGCGTAATGAGGAGGGACAATTATGTGGATATATTGAAGCAACATCCGTCAGGAAGTTAAAGCTTGGTCGCAAATGGGTCTTCCAAATGGACAATGACCCCAAGCATACTTCCAAAGTTGTGGAAAAATGGCTTAAGGACAACAAAGTCAGGGTATTGGAGTGGCCATCACAATGCCCTGACCTCATCCTATAGAAAATTTGTGGGCAGAACTGAAAAAGCGTGTGCGAGCAAGGAGGCCTTCAAACCTGACTCAGTTACACCAGCTCTGTCAGGAGGAAATGGGCCAAAATTCACCCAACTTATTGTGGGAAGCTTGTGGAAGGCTACCCGAAACGTTTTACCCAAGTTAAACAATTTAAAAAGCAATGCTATCAACCACTAATTGAGTGTATGTAAACTTCTGACCCACTGGGAATGTGATGAAAGAAATAAAATATGAAATAAATAATTCTCTACTATTATTCTGACATTTCACATTCTTAAAATAAAGTGGTGATCCTAACTGACCTAAGACAGGGAATTGTTACTAGGATTAAATGTAGGGAATTGTGAAAAACTGAGTTTAAATGTATTTGGCTGAGGTGTATGTAAACTTCCGACTTCAACTGTAAATAGGTAATGTGGGATATGAAGTCAAGTCAAAAATATGTTTTTTACGTATCATTGCACATACTGTACAGTAAAGCACTGTACATGGCTCCAACACACAGGTGGTTCTATTATATACTATTTATTCTACTGCGTGACCAAGTCTCTACACCATTTATATTAGTAAATATAGTATATTATTACTATGCATACTACCTATTCTATTACTTGTTATTTTTGACTTGACTCTTTTTATTGATATTATTGTTATTGCTATTGTGCAGCATTGTTGAGGGAGTGTTGTTGAGGGGGAGCTGTTGAGGGGGAGCTGTTGAGGGAGCACTGTTGAGGGAGCACTGTTGAGGGAGCACTGTTGAGGGAGCACTGTTGAGGGGGGGGGGCTGTTGAGGGAGTATTGTTGAGGGAGTATTGTTGAGGGAGCACTGTTGAGGGAGCACTGTTGAGGGAGCACTGTTGAGGGAGCACTGTTGAGGGAGCACTGTTGAGGGAGCACTGTTGAGGGAACACTGTTGAGGGAACACTGTTGAGGGAACACTGTTGAGGGAACACTGTTGAGGGAACACTGTTGAGGGAACAAGCGCACAAGCATTTCTCTGCACCTTTTATACCTGCTGTAAACTGTGTATGTGATTAATACAATTTGATACTTTAGTCCAAGCCCCAGGTCTGTCTCGATATTCTGTTTAAGTGACTGCGATGATGCGATTTCCGTCCTCGCACACAATGTGTCACCACCACACTCTACCACAGCCAGAAGAAACACGAGCACTACATTACAGCACGTAACCCAACCCTCCTTTGACACTCAGCCAGCCACAGCCATAGTCAGCCAGCGTCCCAAGTGGCACCCCATCTACTATAAAAAGTGTACTACCTTTGACCAGAGTCCTATGAACCCTGGTCTAAAAGTAGTGCCCTATATAGGGAACAGGGTGCCATTTGAGATTCAGGAGGTGTTAAGCACCAGGAAGAGGGGAGCATTACATCAACACTAACACATGCATGACTCCCCCTCAGCAACACATAAACACAGCCTTCCATTCATTCAGTATGGGCAGGTCCTTTAAAAAGGAATACTTCAGGATTTTAGCAATGAAGACCTTTATCTACTTCCTCTGAGTCAGCTGAACTCAGATGAACCCGTGATCGGGAGTCCCATAGGGCAGCGCCCAATTGGCCCAACGTCATACTGGTTAGCGGAGGGTTTGGACATCATTGTAAATAAGAATTTGTTCTTAACTGACTTGCCTAGTTAAATTTTTATCAAACGTAAAAATCCCAAAGTATCCCTTCAAGACTACAGCCAAGTGTACTCTACCCTGAAAAGGAGACACATTTCCAACAGCAAGCATTAAAATGAATACAGTAAACAGTTTATATGCACCCAGGCTGGCTGGGTCTCGGTCTCTCAGTCTCTCTCATTAAAAGGGCCCATTATGCTGAGCTGTTGATGCTAGAGGTCGACCGAATGGCCGATTAATTAGGGCCGATTTCAAGTTTTCATAACAATCGGAATTGTATTTTTGGGTGTCGATTTCCGATTTAAAAAAAAATAATTATACCTTTATTTAACTAACTGTTTCATTATTTATTTGAGGCTAAATTGATTTTATTGATATATATTATATTAAGTTAAAATAAGTGTTCATTCAGTATTGTTGTAATTATCATTATTACAAATAAATAAATAAATAAAAATCTGCCGATTAAATCGGTATCTGCTTTTTTGGTCCTCCAATAATCGGTATCGGCGTTGAAAAATCAGTCGGTCGACCTCTAGTTGATGCACACAGAGACAAACTAAGCGGGGTGAGAAGCTAGTCAGGGGGAGAATCCCTTAGTTGTTTAAAACCGGGTTTGCTGTTCACTTGCTCTATATAAGATGGAAAGGAGTTCCATGCACTCATGGCTCTGTATAATACTGCACGTTTCCTTGAATTTGTTCTGGACCTGGGAACTGTGAAAAGACCCCTGGTGGCATGTCTGGTGGGGTAAGTGTATGTGTCACTGCTGTGTGTAAGTTGACTATACAAACCATTTTATAAAAACAAGAAGTGACGCAGTCAGTCTTTCCTCAACTCTTAGCCAAGAGAGACTGGTATTAATATTAGCCCTCTGATTACAATGACTTGCTGCTCTGTTCTGGGCCAGCTGCAGCTTAACTAGGTCTTTCTTTGAAGCGTTTGACCATATGACTGAACAATAATCAAGATAAGTTCAAACTAGAGCCTGCAGGACTTGCTTTGTGGAGTGTGGCGTCAAAAAAGCAGAGCATCTCTTTATTACAGACCGACCTCTCCCCATCTTTACAACCATTGAATCTATATGTTTGACAATGACAGTTTACAATCAAAGGTAACATCAAGTCAGTTAGTCTCCTCAGCTTGATCAACAGCCACACCATTCATTACTAGATTCAGCTGAGTCTAGAACTTAGGGAATGATTGTACCAAATACAATGCTCTTAGTTTTAGAGATGTTCAGGACCAGTTTATTACTGGCCACCCATTACAAAACAGACTGCAACTCTTTGTTAAGATCTTCAGTGACTTCTTTAGTTCTTTGGTTGCTGATGTGTATATGGTTGAATCATCAGCATACATGGACACACATGCTTTGTTTAATGCCCGTGGCCAAATACAATGCTCTTAGTTTTAGAGATGTTCAGGACCAGTTTATTACTGGCCACCCATTACAAAACAGACTGCAACTCTTTGTTAAGATCTTCAGTGACTTCTTTAGTTCTTTGGTTGCTGATGTGTATATGGTTGAATCATCAGCATACATGGACACACATGCTTTGTTTAATGCCCGTGGCAGGTCATTGGTAAAAATAGAAAAGAGTAGGGGGCCTAGAGATCTGCCCTGCGGTACACCACATTTGCCATGTTTGACGTTCGAGAAGCTTCCATTAAAGAAAACCTTCTGAGTTCTATTAGAATCCACAATTTGGCAGAGGTTTGAAAGCCATATCACATATGTTTTCTCAACAAAATGTTATGGTCAATAATATTAAAGGCTCCACTGGAATCTTATTATCAATTTCAGTGCAGTACATGTCGAGTTCCCTTCTCTATAAACATTTCCAACAGTTTGCTAAGAACTGGCAGCAAGCTGATAGGTCTGCTGTTTGAACCAGTAAAGATTGCTTTACCACTCTTGGGTAGCGGAATGACTTTGGCTTCCCTCCAGGCCTGAGGACAAATACTTTCTTCTAGGCTCAGATTAAAGACATGGCAGATAGATGGAAAGCTATTGAGGATGGTAGCTGACTCTATAGCCAATCCTATGTTGTCAATGCCAAGAAGTTTGTTATTATTGATCAATAACAATACATTTTCCACCTCTCCCACACTAACTTTACAAAATTCAAACTTGCAATGCCTTTCTTTTATTATTATTATTATTTTTTATGCATGAATACAATTGCTCACTGTTCGCTGTGGGCATTTCATGCCTAAGTTTGCCTACTTTGCCAATGAAGTAATCATTAAAATAATTGGCAACATCAAATGGTTGGGATGAATAAGCCATCTGATTTGATGAAAAATTGAGTTGAATTTGTCCATCTGCCCATAATTTAAAGTCCTCCAAAGTCTTTTTCCATCATTCTTTATATCATTAATCTTGGCTTCATAATAGTTTCTTCTTTTTTTTAGGTTCAGTCACATACATTTCTCAATTTGCAGTAAGTTAGCCAGACAGATGTGTAGACAGACTTATTAGCCACTCCTTTGCCCCATCTCTTTCAACCATTCAGTTTTTCAATTTCTCATAAATCCATTGAGACAGTCGGTTTCAATTATCAATCATTGGAATGGAGCGATTTCATAAATTCATCAAGTGCAGCGTCTGGATGCTTCTTATTAATCACATCAGACCAACAAATATTTTTAACATCATCCACATAAGAGTCACAGCAAAATATTTAGTATGATCTGTTATATACCATTTTAGCTTTTGCAACTTTGGCTGTCCTGGATATAGCCACTATATTGTGATCACTGCATCCAATGGGTGCAGATACAGCTTTAGAACAAAGCTTCTTCCCCCAAGCCATAAGACTCCTGAACATTTAATCAAATGGCTACCCAGACTATTTGCACCCCCCCCCCCTCTTTTACACCGCTTCTACGCTCTGTTGTTATCATCTATGCATAGTCACTTTAATAACTCTACCTACATGTACACTACTGTTCAAAAGTTTGGGGTCACTTAGAAATGTCCTTGTTTTTGAAGGAAAAGCTAATTTTTTGTCCGTTAAAATAACATAACATTTATCAGAAATGCAGTGTAGACATTGTTAATGTTGTAAAAGACTATTGTAGCTGGAAATGTCAGATTTTTTATGAAATATCTACATAGGTGTACAGAGGCCCATTATCAGCAACCATCACTCCTATGTTCCAATGGCACGTTGCGTTAGCTAATCCAAGTTTATCATTTTAAAAGGCTAATTGATCATCAGGAAACCTTTTTTCAATTTTGTTAGCACAGCTGAAAACTGTTGTTCTGATTAAAGAAGCAATAAAACTGTCCTTCTTTAGACTAGTTGAGTAACTGGAGCATCAGCATTTGTAGGTTCGATTACAGGCTCAAAATAGCCAGAAACAAATAACTTTCTTCTGAAACTCGTTAGACTATTCTTGTTCTGAGAAATGAAGGCTATTCCATGTGATAAATTGCCAAGACACTGAATATCTCGTACACCGCTGTGTCCTACTCCCTTTACAGAACAGCACAAACTGTCTCTAACCAGAATAGAAAGATTGGGAGGCCTCAGTGCACAACTGAGCAAGAGGACAAGTACATTAGTGTGTCTAGTTTGGGAAACAGACGCCTCACAAGTCCTCAACTGGCAGCTTCATTAAATAGTAGCCGCAAAACACCAGTCTCAACGTCAGCAGTGAAGAGGCGACTCCGGGATGCTGGCCTTTAGGCAGCGTTTTCCTGGTATCCGCAAACCCAAATTCGTCAGTTGGACTGCCAGATGGTGAAGCGTGATACAGCACTCCAGAGAAAGCGTTTCTACTGCTCCAGAGTCCAATGGCGGCAAGCTTTACACCACTCCAGCGGGCACTTGGCATTGTACATGGTGATCTTAGGCTTGTGTGCAGCTGCTCGGCCATGGAAACCCATTTCATGAAGCTCCCAACGAAGAGTTATTGTGCTGACGTTGCTTGCAGAGGAAGTTGCAACCAAGAACAGACGATTTTTACATGCTACACGCTTCAACACTCGGCAGTCCCGTTCTGTGAGGTTGTGTGGCCTACCACTTCTTGGCTGAGCCATTGTTGCTCCTAGACATTTTCACTATACAATAACAGCACTTGACGGTGGCACATTGAAAGTCACTGAGCTTGCTCTGTGCTCGATTTTATACACCTGTCAGCAACGGGTGTGGCTGAAATAGCCGAATCCACTAATTTGACGGGGTGTCCACATACTTTTGTATATATAGTGTATATTAATATGGGCTATTTTCAGCCCTTTCCTGGGTGGACATAGGAAAGAGATGGACATAATATGGAAAAGAACAAACAAAGTGAGAAAAAAAATCTATTCAGCAGTACATTAATCTGTTGTCCTCAGACTCTATCCTGGTCTAATGTGGAGATTCTGCAATTCTGTCCACAACCATGTTGTTCTGCCTTATTTGTCCCTCGAGATAATCTGAATTCTCAGTCATTGTCATCATGGACTCAGATACAGAACTGATGACTTAGAGATTTCTATCATCTTGCCATTTTCCTCATTAATTTATTTATTTAACTCGGCAAGTCAGTTAAGAACAAATTCTTATTTACAATGACGGCCAAACCCTCCCCTAACCCAGACGATGCTGGGTCAATTGTGCACCGCCCTATGGGACTCCCGATCACGGCCGGTTGTGATACAGCTCGGGATTGAACCAGGGTCTGTAGTGATGCCTCTACCATTGAAATGCAGTGCCTTGGACCGCTGTGCCACTCTGGAGGCCAAATTGAGCTGACCCTAGGAGAACTGCAAACAGTTATTCAGGTCCTGGACCTCTCTGGTCAGGTCGTCCATTCTTTTAATATACTGAACAAAATAAGCGCATCATGGAACAATTTCAAAGATTTTACTGAGTTACTGTTCATATAAAGAAATTAGTCAATTTAAATTAATAAATTAGGCCCTAATCTATGGATTTCACATGACTGGGCAGGGTCACAACTATGGGTGGGCTTGGGAGGGCATATGCCCACCCACTTGGCAGCCAGGCTTCCCCACTAGGGAGCCAAGCCCAGCCAATCATAATGAGTTTTTCCCCACAAAAGGGCTTTAGAAATACTCCTTAGCACACCCTCACCCTACCCAGACGATCCCGCACGTGAAGAAGCCAGATGTGGAGGTCCTGGGCTGGTGTGGATATTTACACATGGTCTGCGGTTGTGAGGCTGGTGGGACGAACTGACAAATCCTCTAAAACGAAATTGAACATTTATTTCTCTGGCAACAGCTCTGGTAGACATTTCTGCAGTCAGCATGCCAATTGCACACTCCCTAAAAACTTGAGACATCTGTGGCATTGTGTGACAAAACTGCACCTGTGTAATGATCACACTGTTTAATCAGATTCTTGATATGTCACACCTGTCAGGTGGGGGGGATTGTCTTGGCAAAGAAGAAATGCTCACTAACAGGGATTTAAACGAATTTGTGCACATCATTTGAGAGAAATAAGCTTTTTGTGCATATGGAACATTTCTGGGATCTTCAATTTCAGCTCATGAAACCAACACTTTACATGTTGTGTTTATATTTGTGTTCAATATATATAATCCGAATTCATAATTTCTCTTTCACACACATGCATATGCTACAGAAATGGTTCAGTTCTGGCCTAAAATAAATGTGTCCATATGGGCAGAATATTAGAATATCCACTAGATGTCAACAGTCTTCAGAAATTGTTTCAGGCTCGTATTCTGAAAAATGAGGGAGTAAGACCAGTCTGAATGAGTGGACCCTGCCGTGTCACAGAGCTTTTTCATGTGTGCGACCAGAGAGAGTGCCTTTTATATTGACGACGTTATTGTCCGGTTGAAATATTATAGATTATTGAGGCTAAAAACAACCTGAGGATTGAATATAAACTTCATTTGACATGTTTCTATGAACTTTATGGATACAATTTGGATTTTTTTGTCTGCCTGTTGTGACTGCGATTGAACCTGTGGATTACTGAAGACGCGCGAACAAAACGGAGGTTTTCGGATATAAAGAGAGACTTTATCGAACAAAAGGAACATTTATTGAATAAATGAATGTCTTCTGAGTGCAAACATATGAAGATCATCAAAGGTAAGTGATTAATTTGATCTATTCCTGACTTGTGTAACTCTTCTACTTGGCTGTTTACTGTTTGTAATGATTTGTCTGCTGGGCTATGTTCTCAAATAATTGTAAGGTATGCTTTTGCCGTAAAGCCTTTTTGAAATCTGACACCGTGGTTGGATTCACAAGAAGTTAATCTTTAAACCAATATAAAATAGTTGTATATTTTCTGAATTTTTATAATGAGTATTTCTGTATTTGAATTTGGCACAGGTGGTACGCTAGCATTCCACATACCCTAGAGAGGTTAATAAACAAATTAGACACATTTGGGCAGTCTTGATACAACATTGTGAACAGAAATACAATGGTTCATTGGATCAGTCTAAAACTTTGCACATACACTGCTGCCATCTAGTGGCCAAAATCTAAATTCCACATGGGCTGGAATAATACATTATGGCCTTTCTCTTACACTTCAAAGATGGTACAAAAAAAACACACAAAAAAATATTTGTATTATTATTTACCAGATCTAATGTGTTATATTCTACTACATTCCTTTCACATTTCCACAACTTCAAAGTGTTTCCTTTCAAATGGTACTTAGAAAATACATATATTGCTTCAGGACCTGAGCTACAAGCAGTTAGATTTGTCATTTTAGGTGAAAATTGGAGAAAAAAAAAGGGTCCGATCCACAATAAGTGAATTCAGCGATCGTTTGGCAAGACAGGGAGGGAGGGGAGTGAATAAGAAATAATAATGAATATTCCCGATCATACTTCATCCAGCTTGCCTGTTGCTGTCTGGGACCCATCAAATAGCTACTGTGTTCTGTTGTGGAGCCCTGGGTTACGCCCCAAATGGTGCCTTATTCCCTATATAGTGACTACTTTCGACCAGGAACCATATCGCACCGGTATAAAGTAGTGCACTATATAAAGAATAGGGTGTCATTTTGGACACAGATGGCCTGGTCTGCTTTGGTCTCTTGACAGCAGGAAGGGGGGAGCCATCAAAGCCCTTATCTCCTTCGTTCTGTTTAGACAGCTTGTGTTCAGCATGGCTCAGGCATACACAATGACAATGCAAGAGCTAGATGGCGAGGGACAATAGTGTGGAGAGAGTGTAGTGTGTACAGTAGGTTTCCACATTAAAGAGCTTGTGATTGTATCCATGTACAAGTGTTATATGAGCACTTCAATGCTTTACTATACTGGTTTGGACACACACACACACCTCCCTCTCCCTCTCCCTCTCAACATGAAAGACAAAAAGGATAAAACAGGGAAAGAGCTTCATTAAAAGTGCCGGGTATTAAAAACCAACTGAGCCAAATGGCAAACTACTCCCTACATAGTGCACTACTTTTGACTAGGGACCATAGGGCTCTGGTCAAAGGTAGGGCACTATATAGGAAATAATAGGTTGCCATTTGGGACTCTGACATTAACACCATGTCAGATGAAAATCCAAAGCTATTCTGGCTGTGTGGTGGAGCCCATTCCTCCAATCCATTCCTACTGGAGGTTCAACTCTGGTCACCCTGCTGAAGTGGAGAAATTAATGCAGAGACTGGAGAAAAGATGACCTCCTTGATGATAAATTAGGGAAGTCCACTACACAAGCAAATAAAAAGCCAAAAGACAACCTCTTCAAAAGCTGTGCAAAGGGTCATGGGGAGCCATTCAGCTGAATAAACTATCTGCATGGGAATCCACAGTTGGTTTTGTGACTATTTTCTGGTGAATCATCTTAGTTTTCAGATGTTTTTTTTACTAAAGTCATCAACTCTCGCTCGACTCCCTCGCCTATCGTTGAACCTGCATACCCAGTGGGGCCTCTCTGCTGTAAGCTCCTAGGTCCTTTGAGACAGTCCGGGGGTGGTACAGCCTTGGACCAGTCTCTCTCCACAGAGCTGCAGTCTAAACTGTCCTGGCTGGCTGACAGCTTGGGTCGATCCCTGGAAGCCGTTGGAAGTCTCTCAGGTCTGAGGCCTGCATCCCAAATGAAACCCTATTCCTTTAAAAGTGCACAAATCTTTACCAGCACCTATAAAGGGAATAGGGTCCCATTTGGGAAGCATCTCTAAAAATATTGAGCCCGGGACCCAGCCAGGGATGTTCTTAGGGCAGCTGACAGCAGTATTGTTTGACCAGAGCTAATTGTCTTCCAGACTTTGTTCATGGCGTCTAGGGTGAAATTGCCCCTAGGCGCTCATTATGGATCAGTTTTGCATTTCCAATTAAGGTTAGGATTGTGGAGGTGAAGCTGATCTTAGATCTGTACCTAGGAGAAAATTCACAACAGAACATTCATCAACGGTGCTGGGAGGAGGCGGTTTGCATCTTTGTAGATGGAGGGAGGTTTCAAAACATGTTGAGGAAATAGTAGTGTTTGAGTAGCTATGTTTGTGTCCAAGTCACATGTCCAATGGAACAGAACAGGGACGACAGCCTGGCTAAAGTAGAAGGATATCAAACTCTTTCTAACACAGGATACTTTCTGTTGATCTAAAAGTGGACTAACTCTAAAAAACTGCTGCAGTTTTAAACTATATAAAAGACAGGAACGGTACAGAATGTCACAGCACCAGACAGTGCATCTAAATTTGAGGACTTTTTAAGATGCAAAACCCTTTCAAATTGATGACTTTTAAGATGAGAAATTAGAAATTAAGGGAGAGAGTCAGAAAGAATGTTATGAGGGATGAGTTAGACCTACTTTAAAAATCCTGCCCTGAATTTATCTACCTCTCATTAATATCTAATGGTGGCCCTACTACCGTGCAGGCAGCACTCTCCTCTCCTCTGTGCTCCATCCAGATACCCAAGCCATCTTCTTCTTTAATTCATGCTCCCTGATGTTTCCCATTACTGTCTCGGTGTCTAGGCTAAGGTATTACTTCCTATTGCTCTCTGCAGCCTGATCTAGGATCAGCTCCTCCCTGTCCATAATAAAATCAGATTCATTAAGATCTAAAAGGCTAAACTGATCCTAAATCAGCACATGAACTCCAGGCTGGGTTCATATACAGCAGTGGGTTGAGGTAAAGCTGGGGAGGATATGTACTGGATGTGAAGGAGAATGTGCCAGCTAGCCAGCAGGACTGATAGACGGTGATGAGAAAAAATAAATTGGATGCTCTGCTTGATAGACCAGGAACTAACTGCCTTTTCTGGGGAGAGAGCGGGGCTGCATTCAAAATTGCACCATATTCCCTATATAGTGCACTACTTTTGACCAGGGCCCATAGGGATCTTGTCAGAAGTAGTGCACTGGATAGGGAATTGGGTACCATTTGGAAAACAATAAGGTATTGAACTGCAGTAATCTCTGATAGATGTTAAAGAACCTTCCAGAACATTTTGGGGTGCACTGGACAGGACAAATTACAAGGGAATGTTACTGTGTAGATAGACATTTTCAAGAAGTTTCAGAAAGTTTCAGTTTCCTACTACAATTGGCTGATGTAACCCAACCTGTGCTAAATAATTTTTTTAACAGCCTCTAATGGTGAGGTAACATCTCGATCATGTTTTCACAATGGTAACAGAACATCACCTCAGTCAGGAGGATGTAAAATACAATTTCCACCAAGTAAGGAGTTTAAAAAAAGCTTTTGTGAACAATAGATGGCCAAAAAGAAGGTTGAGTACATAACATTTCAGACATTGTGTGGAAAGCTACTGCCTAAGGTCAGGATGAGGCAGCGTCCAGAGAGGATGACAGAATGGGGAGACCCATACATCACTACACCACCACCCTCCTCCTCCTCCTCCTCTTCTCTGGAACTCTCCCTTCCCTTACGTCTACATCCCAAAAGGCACCCTATTCCCTATATATAGAGCACTGCTTTTGACCAGGGCCATAGAGCTCTGGTCAAAAGTAGTGCACTATATAGGGAATAAGGTGCCATTTGGGACGTATACTAGAACAGAAAAAGTGAGGGGAGAAAGTCAAGTTTCACTAGATGATACTGCCTTGCTGTCCATCTTTGACATTCAGATAGAAAATGACTACCTTCCACAAAACAAAGGACATCACTTTCACTATTACTTGTCTTTCATTTGCAAACAGTATTGAGGATTGAATGGGTCTCTATCCTGAATCGCAACGTCCATCCAATGGCAAGACAAAGGAGGAGACATTCTGCTGAATGAGGAACTGGTTAAGGCTCATTGAAGCCCGTGATGGAAGGGATCCTTCCTGAAGAAGCCTGTTGCTAGGATACAGCCTGCATGCCTTGCCATAGCAAAGAGGAGGTTGATGTGCTGCTGAGCGGAGGCCATGTTTTTACAATCATCGGCCTCATTGAATTGGCTGCAACATGCTATCACTAACGGATTACATAGCCTATAAAAAGTGTCTGCTCGGCCACCATGCAGTCAGCCACATCCACAGTGGCTTTTCATCTTAACAATTACGGCCTTCAAGGACTGCCTCTCTGAAGCAAGAGAACCTCTGTCTCTACTCTAAATTTCTCGTTGCCAGAGGGCAAAACCATCACAACTCTGAAGGCAACAACATCAGGCTCAAAGGCCCACATTAAATCCAAAATAGGATTATTGATAGTTGTTGATTAAAAAAAAATGTTAACACTTTTATTGACAACATCTCACTTCGGTCTCTACTTTCTCATTAGCAAAAGGACCTTATCCATAGAGCCCTGTTTAAAGACAGGCTTTAGACTGACTTTGTTCAGACAAGAAAAATCAACGGAGGAATGCAACCCCCCCACTGACAGACAAACTAGGGCTGTCCCTTACAACAACAAAAAGTATTGGTCGACCGAGAGTCGCCTTTCCTTTTGACCAATTGTTAGGTAAAAACAGATGAATCGTGTATTTTTCCATATACAGTGCATTCGCAAATGATTTAGACCCCTTTACTTTTTTTAAATTATTTTTTTCCCTTTATTCTAAACTTTCTGAATTAAATAGTTTTTTTTTTTACCCTCCTCAATCTACACACAATAACCCATAATTACAAAGCAAAAACGTTTTTGTAGAATTCTTTGCAAATGTATAAAAATTACAAAACTGAAATAACACATTCACATACAGTTGCAAGAAAAAGTGTGAACCGTTTGGAATTACCTGGATTTCTACATACATTTGTAAAACAATGTGATCTGAACTTACTCCAAGTCACAACAATAGACAAACACAGTGTGCTTAAACTAATAACACACAAGTTATTGTATTTTTATTGTCTATATTGAATACTTAATTGAAACATTCACAGTGTAGGTTGGAAAAGTATGTGAACCCCTAGGCTAATGACTTTTTCAAAAGCTAATTGAAGTCAGGATTTAGCTAACCTGGAGTCTAATCAATGAGAGGAGATTGGAGATGTTGGTTAGAGCTGCCCTGCAATATAACAAAAAAACACTCACAAAATGTGAGTTTGCTATTCACATGAAGAATTGCCTGATATGAACCATACCTTGAACAAAGATATCTCAGAAAACTTAAGAATTGACATGCATTAAGCTGGAAAGGGTTACAAAAGTATCTCTAAAAGCCTTGATGTTCATCAGTCCACAGTAAGACAAATTGTCTAGAAATAGAGAAAGTTCAGCACTGTTGCTACTCTCTCTAGGAGTGGCCGTCCTGCAAAGATGACTGCAAGAGCACAGCACAGAATGCTCAGTGAGGTTAAGAAGAATCCCAGAATATCAGCTAAAGACTTACAGAAATCTCTGGAACATGCTAACATCTCTGTTGACGAGTCTACGATACGTAAAACACTAAACAAGAATGGACATCGAGGAAAAAGCTACTACTGTCCAAAAAAAAAATTGATGCAGGTCTGAAGTTCGCAAAAGAGCACCTGGATGTTTCACATCACTGCTGGCAAAATATTCTGTGGACAGATGACATTCGGGTTGAGTTGTTTGGAAGGAACACACAAAACTATGTGTGGAGAAAAAAAAGGCACAGCACACCAACATCAAAACCTCATCTCAACTGTAAAATATGGTGGAGGGAGCATCATGGTTTGGGGCTGCTTTGCTGCCTCAGGGCCTGGACAGATTGCTATCTTCGATGGAAAAAATGAATTCCCATGTTTATCAGACATTTTGCAGGAGAATGTAAGGCTCTCTCCACCAATTGATGCTCAACAGAAGTTGGGTGACGCAACAGGACAACGACCCAAAACACAGAAGTAAATCAACGGCTTAGGAATGGATTTCAAGAAGAAAATACGCATTCTGGAGTGGCCAAGTCAGAGTCCTGACCTTAACCCGATTGAGATGCTGTGGCATGACCTCGAGAGCGGTTCACCCCAGACATCACGAGAGCATTGTTGAACTGAAACAGCTTTGTAAAGAGGAATGGTCCAAAATTCCTCCTGACCGTTGTGAAGGTCTGATACGCAACTATAGAAAACGTTTGGTTGAGGTTATTGCCGCCAAAGGAGGGTCAACCAGTTATTAAAGGGTTCAAATACTTTTTCCACCCTGCACTGTGAATGTGTACACGGTGTGTTCAATAAATGACATGAAAACATATACAGTGCCTTGCAAAAGTATTCGGCCCCCTTGAACTTTGCGACCTTTTGCCACATTTCAGGCTTCAAACATAAAGATATAAAACTGTATTTTTTTGTGAAGAATCAACAACAAGTGGGACACAATCATGAAGTGGAACGACATTTATTGGATATTTCAAACTTTTTTAACAAATCAAAAACTGAAAAATTGGGCGTGCAAAATTATTCAGCCCCCTTAAGTTAATACTTTGTAGCGCCACCTTTTGCTGCGATTACAGCTGTAAGTCGCTTGGGGTATGTCTCTATCAGTTTTGCACATCGAGAGACTGAAATGTTTTCCCATTCCTCCTTGCAAAACAGCTCAAGCTCAGCGAGGTTGGATGGAGAGCATTTGTGAACAGCAGTTTTCAGTTCTTTCCACAGATTCTCGATTGGATTCAGGTCTGGACTTTGACTTGGCCATTCTAACACCTGGATATGTTTATTTTTGAACCATTCCATTGTAGATTTTGCTTTATGTTTTGGATCATTGTCTTGTTGGAAGACAAATCTCCGTCCCAGTCTCAGGTCTTTTGCAGACTCCATCAGGTTTTCTTCCAGAATGGTCCTGTATTTGGCTCCATCCATCTTCCCATCAATTTTAACCATCTTCCCTGTCCCTGCTGAAGAAACGCAGGCCCAAACCATGATGCTGCCACCACCATGTTTGACAGTGGGGATGGTGTGTTCAGTGTGATGAGCTGTGTTGCTTTTACGCCAAACATAACGTTTTGCATTGTTGCCAAAAAGTTCAATTTTGGTTTCATCTGACCAGAGCACCTTCTTCCACATGTTTGGTGTGTCTCCCAGGTGGCTTGTGGCAAACTTTAAACAACACTTTTTATGGATATCTTTAAGAAATGGCTTTCTTCTTGCCACTCTTCCATAAAGGCCAGATTTGTGCAATATACGACTGATTGTTGTCCTATGGACAGAGTCTCCCACCTCAGCTGTAGATCTCTGCAGTTCATCCAGAGTGATCATGGGCCTCTTGGCTGCATCTCTGATCAGTCTTGTCCTTGTATGAGCTGAAAGTTTAGAGGGACGGCCAGGTCTTGGTAGATTTGCAGTGGTCTGATACTCCTTCCATTTCAATATTATCGCTTGTACAGTGCTCCTTGGGATGTTTAAAGCTTGGGAAATCTTTTTGTATCCAAATCCGGCTTTAAACTTCTTCACAACAGTATCTCGGACCTGCCTGGTGTGTTCCTTGTTCTTCATGATGCTCTCTGCGCTTTTAACAGTCTCAGAAGTCCGTCACAGTGCAGGTGCATTTATACAGAGACTTGATTACACACAGGTGGATTGTATTTATCATCATTAGTCATTTAGGTCAACATTGGATCATTCAGAGATCCTCACTGAACTTCTGGAGAGAGTTTGCTGCACTGAAAGTAAAGGGGCTGAATAATTTTGCACGCCCAATTTTTCAGTTTTTGATTTGTTAAAAAAGTTTGAAATATCCAATAAGTGTCGTTCCACTTCATGATTGTGTCCCACTTGTTGTTGAGTGGGTCTGAATACTTGAGCAAATTATGTATTTCTGTTTTTGCTTTATGATTATGGGGTATTGTGTGTAGATTGAAGAGGATGTTGTTTTCAAATCCATTTTAGAATAAGGCTGTAAAGTAACAAAATGTGTAAAAAGTCTGAATACATTCCGAATGCACTGTATTGACACACCCTATGTGTTTTAAAAAAAAATCAACTAACTATACTGAACTTGTCTGATGCTTTAAGCACACTGTTTGAGGAAATCATTTAAGACACAAATGACTCGAGGGAACCTGAGCTCAAGATAACCTGTTCCCGACCATCCTCCTGGTGCTGTTCGCCTTCACAGATTCTGCCATTACCCTTCTGAAGTTGCCGGTAATAAGCTACGGTCGTCAACCTTTTCCATTTGGAGTGCCAATTTATCTTACCATTTCTACCAATCTGCATGCCAGTTATGATTTTCATATTACAAATAACTGTCCCACAAATATGTGTATCTCAAAATACTTGTCTGTGACTAATCTAAATGAAAACTATACAAATCTAAAAGTAACTATGCGTCGCCTACGCGTAGCCTATCTGCAACAAACTTGAAACATTGTATCAACTATCAACTGGGTCGGCAGAAACTCTTGCTAGCAAACTTGCAACATTGTATAAAATATTCTGGGCCCTCAGAGTTTCCTGAGCCAGTGAGCCCTGGACAGACATAGCTGTAGGCTATTTAGGCAATGGATAAGAAGTAATCAGCTATTTTATGACGTTTCTACCGGATCAGAGCATTACAATTTCTCCTTTCATGCCGAGTGGTTATTGAAAGGGAGAGAGCTGAAAATATTGTTCAAATACTTTGAGGAACTTCTGTCATTCTCAATTGATTCTAAGACCAGATTTTGTTTACTTGCTATTTGAGGTGAAGCAAGACAGATTTGAGAAGCTCCACAGCTCATTAGTGGTGGTGAGTTAAGACAATCAGAAATACAATCAGACATCCCAAAATGGGCACATTTATAGGTATACATTTGCGATCAGGCCAGGTAGACTAATCCTACATGCATAATCAGGTGCACGTCCTTACTCAACATCAAAAGGAGCATTTTAGACAAAAGACAATGAATAAATTGACAAAACTCGTAAAATGGGATGAAATAAACAGAAACTTGTTTCTCAAAAGTGTAGCATGGGTTGTGAGTTCTGTAAACAACGTGTCCACTCCGACCATGAGAGCGGTAAACCACTGTAAAAATAATAAATAATTTTATATTGAATGCATTAACAGAATTTAGCCTAACCAAACAAACATTTCAGATGAGAAATGATGGGAATTAACAGTAAATGTAGGCTACTACTGGTGATATATGTAATGGGGAATTGATAGACACAGCAAATCATGCACACAATGAAGTTATGAAACAATGAATAAGCACAAAATGGCGGGAAAGTGCGCATTCTGGAGAGAGACGTGCCTTGTGCATCTGAGCCACACTCCCCTTATTCTTGGACCGTGGCACCTCGTTGCCTCCTCAATGGATGAGTCCACTAAGACAGGCACAAACCAGACAGATGCTGCTCGACTAAAAAATATCTTGGTTGACCAAGAGCCTATCGACCAATCAAACGAACAGTCAACTAAATGGGGTCAGCCCTAAGACACACATGCTCACACACACACACACGCCAAACACACTCACGCACACCTCTGTAGTCTCTGCCACTCAGAAAGTGTCACCTTTTAGTTCGGTGGCAGATTGCACTTCACTTTCCCTCTTTTCACGTACTCTATTTCCCAGGTTTCGTTCCAGAGACCTTGCCCCTGGCCAAAGACTTATCAGATCCAGCCTGCCCCTACACCCTACAGGCTGCAGTCACAGAAACCCCAATCCACATGAGAGGGTGCGTCTCACTCCCAATAATGTCTCCTGTGCACTTGTTTGCTACTACCACAAATCTAAAAGCATTGGAGATCTGCTAGGCATCTGCTAGGAATAAATAAAAAAAATGTGCTTAGTCAGTCTAGTCCAAGTCTGTGTCCCAAACGGCACCCTATTATAAAGATCTAATTTAACTGTACTGTATATAAGAACATAAATATGTATATATGAAGTGAGTAAAAAAGTATTTTTGTTGTTCTTGTCGATTACTGCTCTGTAATTTGTCATGTATTTGTATGTTTTGTGTGGACCCCAGGAAGAGTAGCTGCTGCATGTGCTGTAGCTAAAAGGGGATCCTAATAAACTAAACCCTATTCCCTACATAGTGCACTACCTGGTTAAAAGTAGTGCACTCTATTAGGTAATATGGGTGCCATTTGGAACATTGCCCAAGCCAGTGTTCTTAACCCATTAATCCCCATTGGCCCAGTGCAGCACAACATCTTCCCTCAGTGTGCCATCAACATCTCTATTACCCAGCAGCCAACAGTTGCACTCAGATGATTCAATCTCCCATGAACACTAAGTGCACTCTTAGTGCCATACATTAGTCTTAGACACTCAATTATTTATCTCAAGCGTAGGAGACCACTATTCACTGCTCAATGTACATATACACTCATCATAAACGCTTCTTCCATAGCTAAAGACAGGCATACACTTACGGAAAGTAATAGGGATCTGTTGAGAAATCACAATGACTACTGCCGTTTCCAGAGATGAGGCCTGTCATCTATAGAAGAAGAATAATTTATTGTCCATTTTATTTTCATATTACACCTACACAACCACCTGAGAAACATAGGCACGCGCACACACACACGCGCACACACACACACACACACACCAAGGGTCTGGAAGACAGGGTCAGCCACTGGAGCTGTTTAGGAGTCAAGTGCCTTGCTCAAGGGCAAAATGGCAGCAGATGGCAAACACAGAGCCTTGTTTCTAATGGTTTTAATGAGCTCCAGTAGATAAGTTATAGCCTACATCCAGAGAAAAGGGGAACTGATGCAATAATACAGTGGCCTACTACACGGGGGGAGGGGACGTGAATAATAATACCAATACATCTATATAACTACTTCACATAGAGCTCTACTATACCTATCATTCTATGTGTATGACCCAAATGGCCCTCTACTCCGTATAGTGCCATTTGAGACATAGCCACAGAGAACGAGTCACTCCTGAACGATGGTGTCCTCCTCATAAAGCTACCCACCCAGGCAGAGGAGGGTAGTAATACCACTACTAGCATGAGCTACAGTCAGTCCTTGTTACTCTCTTTAACAATCCTGATGGTTATACTAGGGTAGTCTCTCACCCCCGGCTGTGGCCCAATTGACACACTATTCCCCATGTAGTGCACTACTTTTGGTAAGAGCCAAATAAAAAAAAAATATTTGTCACATACACAGTTGACAGTAGGTATAAAAGGTGCTAGCTCCCTCAACATTGCAGTACAATATCCATATCAATCTCCTCCTCTCCTCTTTTTAAGTGAGAGAACTTGCACAATTGGTGGCTGACTAAATACTTTTTTGCCCCACTGTATGTGTGTGTGTGTGTGTGTGTGTGTGTGGTTGTATATTTGTGTGTAAGGTTTGGATGTGTGCAAAAAATCTAAGGTGCAGATCGTCTCGGAGGTGCAGGTCTGAGCAGCTAAAAAGCTAGGGTAAGCTGTTCAGCTGTCTGATGGCCTGGTGGTAGAAGCTGTCTCGGCGCCTGATGGTCGCAGACCCGATGCTCTGAAACCTTTTGCCAGATGGTAACAAAGTGAATAGTCCGTGACTCGGTTGACTGAAGTTCTTGACGATTTTCCAGGGATTCTTCAGACCCCATCTGACATAAATGTCCTGGAGGACAGGGAGCTTGCCCCCTGCAGTTGAAGTTGGGGCAGTTGCCAGCTATATAACTTCTTGAGGATCTGAGGGCCCATGCCAAATTACTTCAGTCACCTGATGTTGAAGAGGCGCTGTTGCGCCTTAATCTTACAGACACAAAAAGATCCCACCTTGTCTAGCGTATTGTTTTGTCGACATTTGGAAATAAATGTTCTGTTTCCATCAGGCCTGTCATGACATTTATCCGACACGCACTTTACTCGCATAAAAAGGTTGGATGGAAACCTGGTTAGTGATACTGAATGGATGGAGTTCAGGAACTACAGAAACTGGGGAAATTCCAGTCTTGTTGCAGTATCCTCTCTGGCCCTCTTCCAGGAAGACATCTCGAGTTTGTGTCCCAAATGGCACCCTATTTTCTATTTAGTGCACTACTTTTGAACATGGCACACATGGCTATGGTCAAAAGTAGTGCATTATATAGGGAATAGGGTGCCATTTATGATTCAACATCTAACACAGGGGGAAGGAAGGGGTTTTGTAGGTAGAACAGCACAGCAGCTGAGCAAGCTACCAGCCAAGTAGAATCAGTGAGCAGACTAAATGCCCATGTAGGCCTGCCACACAGACAGAACCAGTGGTGAAATGTACAGTATTTAAGTAAAAATACTTTAAAGCACTACTTAAATAGTTTGTTTTAAAAACTTTTACTTCACTACATTCATGATGAAAACAATGTACTTTTTACTCCATACATTTTCCTTGACATCCAAAAGTACATTTTGAATGCTTAGCAGGACAGGAAACTGGTTGAATTCACACACTTATCAAGAGAACATCCCTGGTCATCCCTACTGCCTATGATCTGGCAGACTCACTAAACACAAATGCTTCGTTTGTAAATTATGTCTGAGTGTTGGGGCCTGCCCCTGGCTATCCATACATTTAAAAAATACATGAAAATTGTGCCATCTGGTTTGCCTAATATAAGGAATTTGAATATCATCACCATAGTTTTACTTTTCAAATATAAGTATATTTGAGCAATTACATTACCTTGTGATACTTAAGTATACTTAAAACACAAATACTTTTAGACTCCAGTAGTATTTTACTGGGTGACTTTCACTTTAACTTGAGTCATTTTCTATTAAGTTATCTTTACTTTTACTCAAGTATGACAACTGGGTACTTTTTCCACCACTGGACAGAACACACTGTATATAACACACTGTATATAACACACAGAACATACTGTATATAACACACAGAACATACTGTATATAACACACAGAACATACTGTGTATAACACACAGAACACAGTAGGCAAAGAAAAATCATGAACGTTATCAAACTGAAGAACGGATTTATAAAAACTAGTACTCAGATGATGTTTATTATTCAAATTGAGGGTTACCATAGTGCCCCATCAATCCATAAGCAATGTGGCAGGTTTTGAACTACCTTTAGAAAAATGATCCAGTGCCATGCAATAAATCCTAAGTATTTATAGTCACTCTCTATATCGGTTCTGGAAGGCACAAAAAACAACCTCTTAACCACAGGGGTAGACTGTCTGGAATTGGATAGACTTCCTGTAATATCTATAATATCTACTTTCCTCCCTCTCTTTGTGAGTGAAAATGCTGAGTAATAATAATATAGGGTTAATGGCTGTCTCTAAACCTCTTTCTACATCAAAGAGATTCTCAACCACAAGAGATTTGTTAATTAGCTCCTCCACATAAAGTACTTCTTCTCAAAGCAGAAGCTGTTCTATACAACCTCACGGTTTCATTTTTAGTTTCATTTTTCAAAAAATGGAAGAAGAACATTCCAGAGTAAACGGGAGATTCCCATTTCAGCTTAATGTGGCTAGTGCCTATATGTCCAAAGAAAACATACTGTCTGTGCATTAAATGGCATAGGCTAAAGCTGAATCACCAACAGAATGATGTTTTACAATAAATTAGCTCATCAATCTCATAAAAGGTGCCCTAAAAACAAAGACCTGTGGAGCCAGGAATACACACTTCCACCTTTTATGGACCCGTGCTGAACCTGCAGGAGAGGCATTATGGACACGCCTGGTGCACAAATATGACATACAGTACCAATCAAAAGTTTGGAGTTTTTCATTAGTTTTACTATTTTCTACATTGTAGAATAATAGTGAATACATCAACACTATGAAATAACACACACAGAGTCATGTAGTAACCAAAAAAAATGAAAATAGATTTTAGATTCTTCAAAGTAGCCACACTTTGCCTTGATGACAGCTTTGCACACTCTTGGTATTCTCTCAACCAGGTCATCTGATGAAACACTCCATCAGCCATTATACAGCCTGGAGGTGTGTTGGTTCATTGCCCTGTCGAAAAACAAATGATAGTCCCACTAAGCACAAACCAGATGGTATGGCGTATTTCTGCAGAATGCTGTTGTAGCCATGCTGGGTAAGTGTGCCTTGAATTCAAAATAAATCACAGACAGTGTCACCAGCAAAGCACCCCCACACCATCACCCCTCCTCCTCCATGCTTCACGGTGGGAACCACACATGCGGAGATCATCCATTCACCTACTCTGTCTCTCACAAAGACAACGGTTGGAACCAAAAATCTCAACATTTGGTCTCATCAGATCAAAGGGCAGATTTCCACCGGTCTAATGTTTATTGCTCATGTTTCTTGGCCCAAATCAAGTCTATTCTTCTTATTGGTGTCCTTTAGTAGTGGTTTCTTTGCAGCAATTCAACCATGAAACCCTGATTCACGCAGTCTCCTCTGAACAGTTGATGTCAAATAAAAAATCAAATCAAATGTATTTGTCACATACACATGGTTAGCAGATGTTAATGCAAGTGTAGCGAAATGCTTGTGCTTATAGTTCCGACAATGCAGTAATAACCAACGAGTAATCTAACCTAACAATTCCAAAACTACTACTAAATACACACAAGTGTAAAGGGATAAAGAATATGTACGTAAAGAAATATGAATGAGTGATGGTACAGAACGGCATAGGCAAGATGCAGTAGATGGTATCGAGTACAGTATATACATATGAGATGAGTAATGTAGGGTATGTAAACATTATATTAAGTAGCATTGTTTAAAGTGGCTAGTGATATATTTTACATCAATTTCCATCAATTCCCATTATTAAAGTGGCTGGAGTTGAGTCAGTGTGTTGGCAGCAGCCACTCAATGTTAGTGGTGGCTGTTTAACAGTCTGATGGCCTTGAGATAGAAGCTGTTTTTCAGTCTCTCGGTCCCTGCTTTGATGCACCTGTACTGACTTCGCCTTCTGGATGTTAGTGGGGTGAACAGGCAGTGGCTCGGGTGGTTGTTGTCCTTGATGATCTTTATGGCCTTCCTGTGACATCGTGTGGTGTAGGTGTTCTGGAGGGTCGTGGGCGGTTGTGGGCGGAGCAGTTGCCGTTCTAGGCGGTGATACAGCCTGACAGGATGCTCTCGATTGTGCATCTGTAGAAGTTTGCGAGTGCTTTTGGCGACAAGCCACATTTCTTCCGCCTCCTGAGGTTGAAGAGGCGCTGCTGCGCCTTCTTCACAATGCTGTCTGTGTGGGTGGACCAATTCAGTTTGTCCGTGATGTGTACGCCGAGGAACTTAAAACTTACTACCCTCTCCACTACTGTCCCATCGATGTGGATAGGGGGGTGCTCCCTCTGCTGTTTCCTGAAGTCCACAATCATCTCCTTAGTTTTGTTGACGTTGAGTGTGAGGTTATTTTCCTGACACCACACTCCGAGGGCCCTCACCTCCTCCCTGTAGGCCGTCTCGTCGTTGTTGGTAATCAAGCCTACCACTGTAGTGTCGTCCGCAAACTTGATGATTGAGTTGGAGATGTTGTTGTTACCGGGCGGCCCGTCAGGAAGTCCAGTACCCAGTTGCACAGGGCGGGGTCGAGACCCAGGGTCTCGAGCTTGATGACGAGTTTGGAGGGTACTATGGTGTTAAATGCTGAGCTGTCGTCGATGAACAGCATTCTCACATAGGTATTCCTCTTGTCCAGATGGGTTAGGGCAGTGTGCAGTGTGGTTGAGATTGAGTCGTCTGTGGACCTATTTGGGCGGTAAGCAAATTGGAGTGGGTCTAGGGTGTCAGGTAGGTTGAGATGTGTCTGTTACTTGAACTCTGTGAAGCATTTATTTGGGTTGCGATTGCTGAGGCTGGTAACTAATGAACTTATCCTCTGCAGCAGAGGTAACTCTGGGTCTTCCTTTCCTGCGGCGGTCCTCATGAGAACCAGTTTCATCATAGCGCTTGATGGTTTTTGCGACTGCACTTGAAGTAACTTTCAAAGTTTATGAAATTTTCCAGATTGACTGACCTTCATGACTTAAAGTAATGATGGACTGTCATTTCTCTTTACTTATTTGAGCTGTTCTTGCTATAATATGGACTTAGTATTTTACCAAATAGGGCTATCTTCTGTACACCACCCCTACCTTGTCACAACACAACTGAATGACTCAAAAGCATTAAGGAAAGAAATTCCACAAATTAACTTTTAACAAGGCACACCTGTTAATTAAAATGCATTCCAGGTGAAGCTGGTTGAGAGAATGCCAAGAGTGGCAAAGGGTGGCTACTTTGAAGAATCTCAAATATAAAATATTTTGATTTGTTTAACACTTTTTTGGTTACTACATGACTCAGGGTGTGTTATTTCATAGTTTTGATGTATTCAATATTATTCTACAATGTAGAAAATAGTAAAAATAAAGAAAACCCCTGAAATGAGTACGTGTCCAAACTTTTGACTGGTAGTGTGTGTCGCGCAACTGAGTCGAGTGGAGACAAATGGATTCAGTTCAGTTAGTCATCCCGATGAGCCCTTCTCACATAGATAGTTTATGCTGGCTAGCTGGCAAAAACAGGAGCATGGCGCTAGTTAAAACTTGTAAAACAAAGTGATGTTTATTTCGTTGGACACCAGGTGTGTTCGTGAAGCCTCTCAGTCATCCCGCTTCTATACCGTCAGCCAGCCATCAGCCATAATAAACCCAGAGGATCATGGTCCCTGTAGTCATTGAGACAGCTCCCCTAAAGAGATACCCTGTGAGGCCCTAGTGTCCTATCAACACTCCTATATAAGCTCCATCCCCAACGGCACCCTATTCCCTACGTAGGGACCTACAGGCCTAATTTGTTGCACTAAATAGGGAATAGGGTGTCATTTGGAACACAATCAGTGTGTGCTGTTAACTATGGAGATGTAACCAACTGAATGAAAAACATGGAGTTAATAATGCTGACATTCTACTAACTCCATTCAATCCAGATTCCCCTCCTATTAAAACATTAAAAATGTGTTGTAGGCCTATGAGTTTGGTGAGTGAATACCAGAGTCAGCTAATTTGTTCCTTCCATTGAGGGTTTGGCTGAGGTTAGTTTACATGGGACTGGGTGTTCCTCTCTCTGCAGGGTTGGGAGCAGATGGATCTGGTTGTGTCTCAAATGGCACCCTATTCCCTATTTAGTGCACCACTTTGGACCAGGACCCATATATATGGAATAGGGCTCTGGTGAAAAGTACTGAACTATACAGCCAGGGAATAGGGTTTTGGTGAAAAGTAGTGCACTATATCGGGAATAGGGTCCCATTTGGGATGCAGGCACTGCCAGATAACCGTACTCTACTCCCTGGGCATTCCTCCTCATTGAGCCCCCAGGGTGTTGGGCAGCAAACTCAGGCCAAAACTCTTGATTGGGAAGACCACCATTTATGTCTTGGCACAAAGGATTCTCTCTCACGCACACGCATTTGCACACGCACACTCAGCCACACACAGCTAATGCAATAAGCCTGAGGTCCTCTGCTTGCTAAAATATTCCCAGCAAAAGTTTGACAGCAACGCTTGTGACACATTTCACATTCAGGATGTGTCACTGCATGTGTGAAAGTATCGGCAACCAAGTTGGCCTAAAGTACCACAGTCAACTTCCATAGAGAAAGCAGAGCCATTAAACCACAGCTTTGGAGCCATATGTATGAAGTGTCATAGAATGCTGATCAGTTTAGTCTTTTAGATCACAATTAATAAGATTAAATAGACACGGAGGGACCTGATCCTAGATGAGCACTCCTACTCTTGAGACGCTAGACACATAAAGCCCCTGAACACCAAAGGCTGCCTAGCTGGTGCCATTAAAGTTAAAGCAACAATGTAACGTATTCTCTTTCAGTGATAGTAATAGGTTACTATCACTGGGGTTAGGCAGGAATGTGTGTGTTCGTCCCAAATGGCACCCTATTACCTATATAACGCACTTCTTCCATAGGGCTCTGGTAAAAAAGTATTTCACTGTGTACAGGGAAGAGAGTGCCATTTGGGACGCAGCCTGTGTCTTTTGGTATGGCAGGCCCAAGTGTTATTATCCCTTTGATATTATTAAGTCTTCTGCCCCTGGTCGGGGTTTGCATAGTAAGAGCTAGGAGGCCTATAACTTAGAGCTGCAGATACCCTTTTCCCCCTGGACAAATCCCTTACACTAAATCAGCTTACAACGACTGTGTGGCTGTATGGCTACGCAGAAACCACACTGTGGGCTCTGGTCAAAGTAGTGCACTATAAAGGGAATAGGCAGCCATTTGGGACACACTCTGTGTTTCTTTTCAACGTAGAAGTCTGAAATGAATCCTGCTCAGACCACCTAGACCACAGGAAGATCCCTGGAGCCGCTCCTTTTTTGGTTCCTTCTCATTTCTAGAAAGTCGTTTCCACAGTAACATCACTTGAGGGTGTCGTCAAAACACCATACTGTTACTAGGGGGAACATAACTACTACTATAGATACTCTCTGATGGATTGTACCGCAGCTGACTTCCTGACTCTCACAGTGCTGTGGAATTTCTAAGGCAAATATCATTTCCTACATCTCAAAGTCAAAGAGAATTTTAGTCACAACAGTATTACGGGGCTATGTCATCCTGGAATGTAGCAATGGTGCTAGGCTACAACAACTGATAGGGCCTGATGCATCTTTGCATTCAGTTGTGAAGTGGTGAACCACAGATCTGTAGCCTGTAGCTTAGGCTCAGTATCTATGGAAGAGGGAGTAATGTTACATGATCAGCTGTAGTCCAGGGCTCATATTAATGCCTAGAGAACCTGATTACTTATTTGTTTATTAACAACTTGTGTCATCAGAGCTTTCTGTAGAGTAGCAGCTCCATTTAACCACAGATCTGTAGCCTGTAGCTTGGGCTCAGTATCTATGGAAGAGGGAGTAATGTTTCATGATCAGCTGTAGACCAGGGCTCATATTAATGCCTAGAGAACCTGATTACTTATTTGTTTATTAACAACTTGTGTCATCAGAGCTTTCTGTAGAGTAGCAGCTCCATTTAAATACTATGAAAGTATAGTTAGGCAAGGGGGTGTGGTATATGGCCAATATACCACGGCTAAGGGCTGTTCTTATGCCTAGATAAAGCCCTTAGCCGTGGATATTGGCCATTTACCACAAACCCTAGAGGTGCCTTAGTGTTATTTTAAACTGGTTACCAACGTAATTAGATCAGTAAAAATCAATGTTTTGTCATACCCGTGGTTTACGGCCTGATATACCACAGTTGTCAGCCAATCAGCATTCAGGACTCAAACCACCCAGTTTATAATGTTAAGTAACCAAGCCGAGCTGTAATAGACTGGCCTGGTTACGCTTCCAACATAGTTTCTGAAACTGTGCTAGAAAGGACCATGTGGATAGAAAATACCCAAGCCAGCACAGTATGTCAGCCAATCAGCATTCAGGGCTCGAACCACCCAGTTTATAATGTTAAGTAACCAAGCCGAGCTGTACTAGACTGGCCTGGTTACGCTTCCAACATAGTTTCTGAAACTGTGCTAGAAAGGACCATGTGGATAGAAAATACCCAAGCCACTACAGTATTATCCGAGTCTAACCTTTAGCGTGAAACTGGCAAGAGAAAACACCAATGGAAATATTTATAGAGCTCGCTCAGTGAAGTCGCCAAACAAACACACCTGTTACCTCTAGAGGAGTATTAAGAGGAATTGAAGTTTGTTCAGACGACTCACTGTTGTGGTCACGTTCCCTTCATGAATACTGTCGGAGATGTTCTGGGATAATTTACAGCACGCTACAGTACATTTGGTCTCTTGTTTTGGCTAAATAGGAAAAAAACAGGAGTTCTACAGTACAACCTCGAGTTGTGCCGAAATGGCACCCTACTCTCTTTATAGTGTTGACTGACGACTCATCCTGAATTTCATTCTGCTGCTCTATCAATTGATACATTAATTCTGAAACTGCCATCATAGAAGTAGTTTGTGTAACTTCAAAATGATTTGCGTTGCAAATGTATTTTATTTTTTTAAATCAGCAATTGGATCGCCTCTAACCAATCAGAGTATCAAAATGGATAATGTTGTTGGTTTCTGGGACCAATCAGAACGGTCAGAATGTGTTCGCATTCTAGAAATCGTCAGGGAAGGAGGCAAATCCAGACTCATCGTGGAGAAGAAACAACAGTTGGCCGAAGCGATGTGGATGGGTAGCCAGGCAATTTATAGTGCACTACTTTTGACCAAGTTTGGGCAAAGCAGCATTACAGCATTTAACTTAAGGTTGTGGCATTAGATAAATATATGAATGTGCCACATTACATACATGAGCATGGATTCAAACTTGGTTGGTTATGAATGTGAATAGATTAGTGGGAAATTATCAGAGACTTTTCCATTGATATTTTTCAGATGCAAATCTTGTATACAGTAGATTGTAAGAGTGGGTACAGCAGATTTCATATTTGCATGGGATGGGCTTCACATGTAAAGTAAAGCTGCTGTGGTCGGGGTAGGCTATGTAATCTGAGTGTTCTTCGACGTCTTCTAATGACAAGTGAGACTATAGCATTTACATATACAGGTCACCTGAATGGGCCTATGTGAAAACCATTGCAAGGAATAGACGATGGTAATAACTGAAAGCATGCTTAATGATAAATTCAGATTGATTTGGCACTGGCAACAAAACACATAGGCCTATTCTACAGCTGTGATTAGGCTACTTGAAAATGTGTCATTTATTTTGTGCGTAAAATAAAACTGGTTACATTATAGCCCGATCAGTAAGAGGCCAATGTCAACTGTAAATCCAAATCTAGGGTTATTGTAGTCTAGACAAGCCAAATATCCTGAACACAGACATCTGCGGCACATTTGTTCAAATAAGAGACTATTTAAAAGTATGGCTGATGATTAATTGTCGACTAAACGTGACATTTTTGTGACATGTAAAGGGGGCCTTTAATTTAATTCAATCATTGCGAGATGTGCGCTTATGCCAATGTGGCATCAACGTGTTGAACGATTGTATCAAACCAATCCAAATTCATGATTTCCTATGTGGGAAAAATGGCAATACCAATACCGTTGTTTGATAGTGAGGAATCAAAGACAATTGGCTACACAATGTTGTTTTTGCTGCGATTTTGGACATGCGACGAATGATAGAAATACTAAAAAAAAGCGTAAGTAGAAGTAACAAGAATGAACCTATTTACCTGGTCGAGAGGAAGATTGATGATTTCGCTTATGGGTTGCAGCAAACTGGATCCAGTGCACGCCGGGGACACGGTTTCAGTAGCCATGATTCAGAACGTTGAGAGAGTCCTCTGCTCTTCTTCCCCTCTGACAGTGAATCCTAGATTCGCCCCGACTCTGATCCTACATCCACCGCTGTAGCTGCTGCTGTTTGCTGCTGGCCACTACTGGCTGTCGGTTGCGCTACAGCACGGTCTAGGCGCAAATACTTCCCAAATCAACCATAATTTGGGCGGGGAAGGATTCGACTCATTCCCGCTCTACGCAATGGTTTGCGAAAATATCAGCACCATAATCCAATGTAAAGGCTAGACAAAATAGGCCCAAGTGCCACTGAATTAAAATAAGAAAAGGCCTAAGTTGTTCTTTTATTCTCTGTTTCCAGTTGAAATAGGCTTTTTACACGTGTTATTTTCATTTTTCCTGTAGTCTAAAATATATATATTTTTCTTTATAAATAGCGGACTATAAATATTATATTAAACTCAGGTGCGCCGTGCTCCTTGCGCAGATGCTCGGCTACATACCTCGCGCACAGTTTACTGAACGCAAAATAATATGCTGCGCTGCCGTCTTCTCTTCTCGTCCCCTAAGGGAAACACTTATTATTCACCCCAATCCTGCAGGTGGCGGAACAGAAATATCGGAAACGACACTATTTCATAAAATCATACAAGGAAGACGTAATCCCGCCTTCCTTTGCTTTTTTAACATTTTCATTGGCTGACGTTCATCACATAATGTCAACTTCCGGCTTTGAAAATCATATTTTCCTGTCCAAGAAACGTGAATTTGAGATAAACAAACAAACGTGATATTTAATTTAGCTACAAAACGTTCGAATGTAGCTGGCTATGGTGAAATGCGTGGTTCTGGGGTATCCTAATCGAAGCGACAATAATAAAGGAGCGTTTCCGAATCGACCTATAAGGTTTTTACATTTTCCTAAGGACCAGACTCGAATAGAAGTGTGCCTTGCTGCCCTGCGAAAGACGGAAAAGTAGAATTCAACGGAGGAGCACATCATATGTGAAAAACACTTTCTGACAGACCACATACATAATTCGTGGATGAAGATGTTGCAACGGCTAAGCACGGGAGGATACGCTCATGATTTCTTTGATTGATAGCTTTCTTATCGCAATGATTGTAGTCGTTGTTTTTAGGAATCCCTGTCTACATATATTTTTATGATGTGCCAGCCCGAGACTGAACCATCTGCATCAATGTAAGGTAACTGCTCTCTAGCCTTTATGAAATATAATAAGCATTCTTCCTTTTGTGTTTTGAACTACAGGTACTTGCATTCTACACTTCTGAGCATCTCTCTTGGTGTTTGAAAATAACGAAGCCTTTTTAATAAATCGCATAAGTTGCATGGACTCATTGTGTTCAGTAGTAGTGGTTAACATGATTTTGGAATGACTACCCCAACTCTGTACCCCACACATACAGACAATTGTAAGGTCCCTCAATCGAGTAGTGAATTTCAAACACAGTTGTAAAACTGTTTTTTTTTTAAATCTTGCCACCACATGGAGAATGGGTAGAATTGTAGGAGATTAGCTGTAAAACTGTAAAAAAAAAAAGAAAATTGCTGTGCCCTATGGCAAAATGAGTAGAATTGCATGACATTTGTCATAAAATTGCAAAGATGTCTCTTCTCCCCATGGTAAAATGTTCAGAATTGCAGGAAATTCACTTAAATGTATTGTTTTTCTCTCCGCCATCAAGAGACAGGGCCACTAAAATGTTTTGTAGTGGGGGTGGGGACAACAAAATCTCGCTTAGGGCCCCCAAAAGGCTGCCTGCATTGCTAATGGCATCCTATGCCCTATTTATTGCACTACTTTTGACCAGGGCCCATAGGGCTCTGGTCAAAAGTAGTGAACTACACTGAGTGTACAAAACACTTGGTAGTACAAGAGTAGTTTATTTTCATATCCAGATATTATAACTGCCACTAAATCCATAAAACACACAGTGGTTTCTTTTTATATTCAAGATACAGTGAATGTCTATTAGCTAACTAAAGTACTATAATATACACAGTGTTCAAAACATGCTCTTTCCATGACATAGACTGACCAGGTGAATCCAGGTGAAAGCTATGATCACTTATTGATGTCTCTTGTTAAATCCACTTCAATCAGTGTAGATGAAGGGGAGGAGACAGGTTAGAGAAGGATTTTTAAGCCTTCAGACAATTGAGACATGGATTGTGTATGTGTGTCATTGGGGGTCAATGGCAAAACAAAAGATTGAAGTGCCTTTGAACGGGGTACAGTTTCCTGTGTGTATCAAAATGGTCCACCACTCAAAGGACATCCAGCCAGCTTGACACAACTGTGGGAAGCATTGGAGTCATCATGGGCCAACATCCCTTGGAGTGCTTTCTACACAAAGGCCGTCATTGTGAATAAGAATTTGTTCTTTACTGACCTGCCTAGTTAAATACATGAAAATATATAATAATAATAATGTCTAAATATCCTATATTATTCTACGTATCCTATAATATTCTACTGTATCTTGTTTTATGCCGCTCTGACATTGCTCATCCATATATTTTTATATTCTTAATTCCATTCCTTTACTTGTGTGTTATTGGTATATGTTGTGTGATTGTTAGATATTACTTGTTAGATATTACTGCACTGTCGGATCTATAAGCACCAGCATTTCACTACACCTGCAATAACATCTGCTAAACACGTATATGTGGCTGATTTGTTCTGAGGGCAAAAGGAGTGCAACTCAATATCAGGAAGGTGTTCCTGATGTTTTGTAAACTCAGTGTATGTAGGGAATAGGGTCCCATTTGGGATGCAGATAATGTTGAATCAGTGTTGTTTTGGCTTTGATAAAATATTTCCCTTTTCCCTACTGTAGCCAGTGCCACTGAACACACCATTTGTCCTCCAGGATCTGTCCCTGGCTCTGTTGACCAAGAAGTTCCTAAGGCTATTGTGTGGCATCCATCATGGTTTCATAGACCTTAACCTCGCGGCAAAGAACCTCATCACAAGCAAACCGAGGGTCTATGACCTCACCAACTGCCTGGAGGGGACCAACCTTATTCAGAAACAATCTGCCAACAAGATCAAGTGGTTGTGAGTACTGCGGTTTCAACACACAAGCTCTTTGCCAGTCTGTGCTCCTACCTTCTGTGCTTATTTGTCTGTTTTGATAGGATGTGTTCATGCAGGGTGGTATTCATTAGGCACCAAATGGAAGAAAACAGACTGAAATAGGGAGGGACTAGGACCTGAACTTGTCCAGTAAGACACATTTTTTTCTTCAGTTGCAAAACGTTTAGAAACGTCTTCCACTGCGTGCCCTAATTAATATGTGACTCCTGTCCTTGAGCTGTTGTTGTCTATTAATGTTATGTGTTAAGTCATGTTTTGTGTGGACCCCAGGAAGAGTAGCTACTGCTTTCACAACAGCTAATGGGAACCTAATAAAATACCAAGTCCAGATCACCCTGCATGGTAGCAATGGGTTTGTCTGTATTCTATAACTGAGTGTGGTATCATCCTCTCCCTCCCTAGAGGTCCATGTCCAGTCACCAGTCTTGTGGGGCCGAAGCAGAGGTTTTAGCGGGAGCTGCAGAACCTGAAGACGGTGGAGGAAAGTCTGGATGAGCTCATCAAGACCTGTGCACAGCAGCTCTTTGACATGACGGACAGCCTAGACAACAGAGAATATCCTTTTAGAACATAAACACTGTAAAAAACTGTTGGTCACTAAATCTGTCTAGAAGGACCATGTAAAAGCGGTCGGCTGGTAGGCCCTCGCCCGTCTGAGCGGTCGGCTGTAAATGCCCTCGCCCGTCTGAGCGGTCGGCTATGAATGCCCTCGCACTTCGGAGAGGTCGGCTGTGAATGCCCTCGCACGTCGGAGCGGTTGGCTGTGAATGCACTCGCACGTCGGAGCTGTCGGCTGTGAATGACCTCGCCCATCTGAGCGGTCGGCTGTGAATGACCTCGCCCGTCTGAGCGGTCGGCTGTAAATGCCCTCGCCCGTCTGAGCGGTCGGCTGTGAATGCCCTCGCACGTCGGAGCGGTCGGCTGTGAATGCCCTCGCACGTCGGAGCGGTCGGCTGTGAATGCCCTCGCACGTCGGAGCGGTCGGCTGTGAATGCCCTCGCACGTCGGAGCGGTCGGCTGTGAATGCCCTCGCACGTCGGAGCGGTCGGCTGTGAATGCCCTCGCACGTCGGAGCGGTCGGCTGTGAATGCCCTCGCATGTCGGAGTGTCGGTTGTGAATGCCCTCGCCCGTCGGAGCGGTCGGCTGTGAATGCCCTCGCCCGTCGGAGCGGTCGGCTGTGAATGCCCTCGCCCGTCGGAGCGGTTGGCTGTGAATGCCCTCGCCCGTCAGAGCGGTCGGCTGTGAATGCCCTCGCCCGTCAGAGCGGTCGGCTGTGAATGCCCTCGCCCGCTGGAGTAGTGTTTCTCAGGGGAGTAGCTGGGCCGACTCGGGGAGTACCAGTAGTGATTGTGCTCCCGTGAAGGTGATGATGGCTTTAGCCGGAGGTGCCTAGAGTTGTGGAGGTCAGGAATGTAGCGGCTGTACCGGTGCTCCCTCGGCAGTGACTGAGGCCGGGTGGGCCTAGAGTACTCCCTCCTGATCTCTTGCTGCTTGTGACATAGGTACTCGTATTCCCTCATCAGCTCCCAACTGGTGAGTGTGTGGTCACACTCTGACCACTGAGGAGGCCTGGAGCAGGGCTGGTAGTCTCTTAGATGAGAGTGGTGTGTAGGGCCTTGCAACTCATCTTCCTCCGGTGCATGATGGCTTTGTGTGTCAGAGTGGGCTGAGGTGGGTGGTGACAGCAGCCCCATACGTCGTAGGGATGCAGGATAACTCGTCTGCATCCTGGAGCGTGAAAACGACTCCTCTTCTGGGTACTTCAACATCTCAACTATAGCAGGTCAGAATCTGGTGATACGAAGGACATTGTGAAAACTATAAGTTGCTAAGTCCGGTTAGAAGGACCATGTAAAAACGGTTGACTGGTATGCCCTCCCCCATCTGAGCAGTCGGCTATGAATGCCCTCCCCCGTCTGAGCAGTCGGCTATGAATGCCCTCCCCCGTCTGAGCAGTCGGCTATGAATGCCCTCCCCCGTCTGAGCAGTCGGCTGTGAATGCCCTCCCCCGTCTGAGCAGTCGGCTGTGAATGCCCTCGCCCGTCTGAGCAGTCGGCTGTGAATGCCCTCGCCCGTCTGAGCAGTCGGCTGTGAATGCCCTCGCCCGTCTGAGCAGTCGGCTGTGAATGCCCTCGCCCGTCTGAGCAGTCGGCTGTGAATGCCCTCGCCCGTCTGAGCAGTCGGCTGTGAATGCCCTCGCCCGTCTGAGCAGTCGGCTGTGAATGCCCTCGCCCGTCTGAGCAGTCGGCTGTGAATGCCCTCGCCCGTCTGAGCAGTCGGCTGTGAATGCCCTCGCCCGTCTGAGCAGTCGGCTGTGAATGCCCTCGCCCGTCTGAGCAGTCGGCTGTGAATGCCCTCGCCCGTCTGAGCAGTCGGCTGTGAATGCCCTCGCCCGTCTGAGCAGTCGGCTGTGAATGCCCTCGCCCGTCTGAGCAGTCGGCTGTGAATGCCCTCGCCCGTCTGAGCAGTCGGCTGTGAATGCCCTCGCCCGTCTGAGCAGTCGGCTGTGAATGCCCTCGCCCGTCTGAGCAGTGCATTCGGAAAGTATTCAGAACCCTTCCCTTTTTCCACATTTTGTTACGTTACAGCCTTATTCTAAAATTGATTTTTTTAATGGTTCCTCATCAATCTGCACACAATACCCAATAATGACAAAGCGATATTAAGACCCTTTGTTATGTGACTCTAAATTGAGCTCAGGTGCATCCTGTTTCCATTGATCCTCCTTGAGATGTTTCTACAACTTGATTGGCGTCCACCTGTGATTAATTAAACTGATTGGTCATGATTTGGAAAGGCACACACCTGTCTATATAGTTGACAGTGCATGTCAGAGCAAAAACCAAGACATGAGGTTGAAGGAATTGTCCAATGAGCTCCGAGACAGGATTGTGTCGAGGCACAGATCTTGGGAAGGGTACCAAAACATGTCTACAGCATTAAAGGTCCCCAAGAACACAGTGGCCTCCATCATTCTTAAATGGAAGAAGTTTGGAACCACCGAGACTCTTCCTAGAGCTGGCCGCCCATCCAAACTAAGCAATCTGGGGAGAAGGGTCTTGATCAAGGAGGTGACCAAGAACCCAATGGTCACTCTGTGGAGATGGGAGAACCTTCCAGAAGGACAGCTATCTCTGCAGCACTCCACCAATCAGGCATTTGTGGTAGAGTGGCCTGTTAATCGAATACATTGTTATACCTGGGTCTCACAAAACAGGCAAACATAGAGATCTGCAAGTTTTTTTTTCCTCAGGAAAAGTGGAAGTGGAAGCCACTCCTCAGTAAAAGGCACACAACAGCCCGCTTGAAGTTTGCCAAAAGACACCTAAAGGACTCTCATAACATGAGAAACAAAATTCTCTGGTCTGATGAAACCAAGATTGAACTATTTGGCCTGAATGCCAAGCGTCACGTCTGGAGAAAAGCTGGGTCCATCCCTACAGTGACGCATGGTGGTGGCAGCATCGTGCTGTGGCAATTTTTTTCAACGGCAGGGACTGGGAGACTAGTCAGGATTGAGGGAAAGATGAACAGAGAAAACTACAGAGAGATCCTTGATGAAACCTGCTCCGGAGCGCTCAGGACCTCAGATTGGGGTGAAGGTTCACCTTCTAACAGGACAATGACCCTGAGCACACAGCTAAGACGATGCAGGAGTGGCTTCGGGACAAGTCTTTGAATATCATTGAGTGGCCCAGCCAGAGCCCGGACTTGAACCTGATTGAACATCTCTGCAGAGACCTGAAAATAGCTGTGCAGCTATGCTCCCCATCCAACCTGACAGAGCTTGAGGGGATCTACAGAGAAGAATGGGAGAAACTCCCTAAATACAGATGTGCCAAGCTTGTAGCGTCATACAAAAGAAGACTTGAGGCTGTAATCGCTGCCAAAGATGCTTCAACTGAATACTTATGTAAATGTGAGTGGAAGTTGGGTAGAGAGGAGAGGAGCAGGACAGCCTTTTTTCAAACACTAGCACCACCTTTTACATGGTACACTGGTATTTTAAGAAGCTAACAACACTGAGAATAGTAGATAAGGAGACACAACCCAAAATTAGCAAAATGCAGACTGATAATAAAATACTGTCAAAAAAATAAGAAAGTCACTCTTAGATTTACGCTGTGAATTAACCAACATTTTGGGACACAATGTTAGGATTATGCCTGTTACGATTGCACTGCGGAAACAGTCACCGGTCCTAAAGTACAAACAATTTGTGTCCTGCTGTTGTATCCTCTTTAATTGCCTCTGCACATTTGCATTCGTGACCCACCGAGACATCAGTGGTGTATCAAGGTGTTCCAGGAGCAGACGGTCGTTGCCATTAAGGCCCCGAAGAAGACCAAGCTGGAGCTGCCCACACCCAAGGAGGTACAGTAAGGAGGGCCAAACATAAACCTCCTTTACAGACCTGGGTCGTGTTCATTAGGGAACACAGTAGCAAAATGTGGTGCAATGAAAACTGCCGTTTCTTATTGTACAAGCTAATATAGTACGTTTCGGTTTCCACGGTTTTCTTCCGTTTCGTGCCTAATGAACACAACACCACTCTGTGGCTGTATATGCATGCTTATTCATTCATGACGCACTGACACAAACGTAACAGTTGCAGAATCTGTACAATTCTAAACCACTGAGTCTGATGTTGATTGGCTGAATTGATCACTTTATTGAATTGTTTCCATTTTAGAACAGCATCTAGATCCACCTGAAGGGAGGCAGGGGACCAATCAAAGTGTTGACCTGTGAGCTGGGCGGGCCTCAGTGTGACACACAGGGAAGTAGAAAGACCAGACTTTCTAGTTTTGGAGGAGAGATCATGCTTCTGCACACAGGTAACAGCTGTGCTTTTCAATCAGTCAAATTCATCAATTGTTAAGCTTTATTAATTTACCTATATGTAAAGTACATTACTTCCTTCCTTGAGATATCCTACTCTGTAAGAAAGGGATATTATGCCATGATTGGATTGGAACATTGAATGTGCTCCCCAATATGTTCACCAGAGGGAGCTGTTAACTATAAAATAGGTTTGTGAGATGCTGTATCAAATGAGGTCAGTTACTTCACAAAAGAAAGGTATAAACATTGATGTTTTGGTGTAGTCCAAATCAACTGTTAATTTCTCTCCTGTAGGGACCTCTGCATCACAGAATGCTGTACAGAGTGGATAGTCTGGCATCACACTGTCCTCATTGGACGTTTTTGTCTCACTGTTCGGACTGACAGATTCCACATTCTGCCATTGTAATTTTAGGAAGAGACCGTTTTTGTCAATTTTTGTAATAATTTCTCTGTGTAAAATCCCAAGGATTATAGCAAAGTTAAGGAATGGATTGTAAAAAGAACACGTAGGTTATTAAATTGCACGCTTTATTTTTATACATATTTAGTTAACAGGGGAAAGGGCCTCAGATCCACAAATTCCGTTCCACCAGGTGGCTGATGAGATATATTGGCACGACTACCGTATTGCATCTCCATCCCAAAGCCCTTGCTTGGAAGTGTACTTCGCCAGATTGCCAAGGTGGCAAGATAAACACATTATATGTTCTTTGTTTTTGTTTAAAAAATAAAAAATCTGACCATGTTTTACATTTTCTTTTGAAAGTTTTACTTTTGTTTGTCTTTCCAATGTTAAAACAGTCTGTTATTACTAAAGAAGAGAACACTTAAAATGTATCCTCATATGAATAAATGTGTGTGTATGTATACTTTTTTATATATAGTACCAGTCAAAAGTTTGGACACCTACTCATTCAATGTTTTTTATTTATTTTTACTATTTTCTACATTGTAGAATAATAGTGAAGACGTCAAAACTGTAACACACAAAAAAAGTGTCAAATCAAATATATTTTAGATTCTTCAAAGGAGTCACCCTTTGCCTTGATGACAGCTTTGCACACTCTTGGCATTCTCTCAACCACATTCATGATGAATATTTTTCCTACAGTCTTGAAGGAGTTCCCACATATGCTGAGCACTTGTTGGCTGCTTTTTAGTCCAACTCATCCAAAACCATCTCAATTGGGTTGTGGTCAGGTGATTGTAGAGGCCAGGTTGTCTGATGCAGCGCCACCACTCTCCTTCTTGGTCAAATAGCTCTTACACAATCTTTGCAGCAATTCAACCGTAAAGGCCTGATTCACGCAGTCCTCTCTGAACAGTTGATGTTGAGATGTGTCTGTTACTTGAACTCTGTGAAGCATTTATTTGGGTTGCAATCTGAGGTGCAATAAACTCTAATGAGCTTATCCTCTGCAGCAGAGGTAACTCTGGGTCTTACTTTCCTGTAGTGGTCCTCATGAGAGCCAGTTTCATCATAGCGCTTGATGGTTTTTGCAACTGCACTTGAAGAAACTTTCAATATGTCATTTTCCGGATTGACTGACCTTCATGTCTTAGAGTAATGATCAACTGTCGTTTCTCTGCTTATTTGTGCTGTTCTTGCCATAATATGGACTTGGTCTTTTACCAAATAAGGATATCTTCTGTATACCACCCCTACCATGTCACAACACAACAGATGGGCTCAAACATATTAAGAAGGAAAGAAATTACACAAATGAACTTTTAACAAGGCACACCTGTTAATTGAAATGCATTCCAGGTGACTACCTCTTGAAACTGGTTGAGAGAATGCAAAGCGTGTGCAATGCTGTCATCGAGGCAAAGGGTGGCTACTTTGAACAATCTCAAATATAAAATATATTTTGATTTGTTTAACACTTTTTTGGTGACTACATGATTCCATATGTGCTACTTCATAGTTTTGATGTATTCTACAATGTACAAAAACCCTGGAATGAGTTGGTGTGTCCTAACTTTTGACTGATACTGTATGTCTTAACCCCTTTTTTTATATATATATATCCATCTGCAACATCTTGGCCATATACCTATTTACGAGGTACACCATTTTGGAAAGTTATTTATAACTAACTATTCATTAGATAATAGTTCCTATGGTGCACACCTGTTGCCGGAGCCACCTTATCTTCAACTTTTGTCGTAGCTGTCATTGCTAGTGAGTGTTGAACGCCAACTGAGCAAAGGTAAATCCATCTCTGCTCCTTTTCGCCCAAACATGCCCATTCACGCGTTCGTCCCGCCCCTTTCTATGTTCAGGTTGACGCTCCACTTTATGCGCTCAGTCACACACAGGTTGTTGTGTAAACTGGAGCTGGTGGGATAGATCCGGATAGATCACAGGGAGAAAGGGATTTCACATTGTTTTTAATAATTTTTTTTGCGTGGGCAAACTGTAGTATTTTATTTCTTCGCGGTGGATACAAGGATAACCCACAAATAAAGGGACGTTTTACTACTGTAGTTTTTACTGTATGTGGATCGACGCAGATACCGGAATGGCAGATTTTGGAGTAGCCTAACAAATCGTATGGCACACTTTGATTTATAAATCTTACATTTCCGTTGGGTAAACTTACTGTTTAATCAACAACAAATTGAGGAACAACGTATTTTATAGATATTAACGCATTTAAAGTGAGCAAACATGCCGCTGCCGGAGTTGATCACGGTTACGGAATTTGTGGCTGAAACTAACGAGGACTACAAAGCGCCCACAACCTCGAATTTCACCACTAGAATGTCCCATTGTCGGAACGCCGTGGCAGCATTAGAAGAGGTGGGTGCAGGCCATGGCAGTGTGAAAACTTAATATAATTGACTCGAAATGTGAAACGGTGTTCTTAGATTAACGTGTGCGTCTTTACGCACAAGGTAGGCCTAACCGCATTTTTACAGTTATTTGTCGAGTTCAGTTTCCCCGAAAGTGATCAGGCTAGACCTTCTAAACTCAAAATAGTAACGAAAAAAATACCTTTTCTTTTCGAAATCAAAGCAGGTTTTCTTATCCTAGTTGTGTTGAACCTCGCCCATGCCGTTCTCCACAAGTGTCCACCAACAAGTGCCCACACCATAGTTTATAGGTATTCCATTCTAAACCATTTAGCAATCCATAGACAAAAAATTGAGTTGAAAATTCCCTTTGAAATATGCAATTATTGTAGGCTACAAAGGTCTCTGACTCGTGAAATAAAATGCCTTTCACCAGTGTGAGGAAGCTATCTTATCTGTTTGACTACAAGGCTGTTTCACTTTGAAAACTGTGTGGACACTTCCATGTGTTAAAGAGGCTTGAGCATATTTTAAAGATGTCATTATTGTAGGCTACAAACATCTCTGTGACTTATGCAAAAATGCCTTACCCCAATGTGAGGAAGAGATCTTATCTGTTTGCCAGAGAGGCAGTTTCGCTTGTGTGTGGACACATCCACACATTAAAGAGTCTTGAGCCCTATACAAACTTTGAGTAGTACCACACCTTTAATGCCCAGTGGATCCCTCACACATCCATATCCATTGAATTGGCTTTCTTTACTAGGTCCCAAATGGCATCCATATGGCTGGACTATTTGGGACATAACCCTTGTGTTGTTGGCATAAGGCCTACTGTCATACACAGTAGACCACAATGGGTGTTTTCTACGGTATTCCTGGCATCTGTTGGCATTCAGATCTGCTCCTGATTGTTCTCTGGAGATGTGCTGTTGCCCTGGGCCAGGCTTGTAATAGGCTGGTAATAAGGAAGTGATCTCTATGCCCCAGGTCAGGCAGGTGATAGGCTGGTAATAAGGAAGTGGTCTCTCTATGCCACCGATACACTACTGGCCTTACGGCAGGCTGTATGAATCACTGGATTGTTGTCACAGTTTAGGGCCTATTCAAATTACGGCATACTGTGTTTGCACAATGGAGGAAGACACACACACACTGCTATATGAGAGGATCTGCTGCTGTGTGTACAGTGTTGCAGAATATACCACATGAGGAGAGGTGACTAGAGTGAACTTGTGTTAGAGTTACATTTAGTGGAATCTCTCAAAACAAGGAAGTGTTGTATTTCATTGGCTTTCTCTGTTTCACAACTGAAAGTCCAACATATTTTCCCCCACTGAACACAGTGTATATCAAGTTGGACAGAAACACATACAGGCACATATGCTTCACTCAAGTCAAATTTTATTGGTCACATACACGTGTTTAGCAGATGTTATTGTGGATGTAGCGAAACGCTTGTGTTTCTAGTTCCGACAGTGCAGTAATATCTAACAATTTCACAACATATACCCAATACACACAAATCTAAGTAGGAATGAATTAAGACTATGTACATATGGACGAGCGATGTCAGAGCGGAATGGACTAAGATACAGTAGAATAGTATAGAATACAGTATATACATATGGGATGAGTAGTGCAAGATATGTAAACATTAAGTGAATGAGATACTGTAGAATAGTATAGAATACAATATATACATATGGGATGAGTAATGCAAGATATGTAAACATTATTAAGTGAATGAGTGGTTAGAGCATTGGACTGGTAACCGAAAGGTTTCAAGATCAAATCCCCGAGCTGACAAGGTAAAAATCTGTCGTTCTGCCCCTGAACAAGGCAGTTAACACACTGTTCCTAGGCCGTCATTGAAAATAAGAATTTGCTCTTAACTGACTTGCCTACTTAAATAAAGGTTAAAAAAATATATATATTAAAGAATAGTATAGAAAACAGTATATACATATGAGATGAGTAATGGCAGATATGTAAACATTAAGTGACTAAGATACAGTAGAATAGAATACGGTTGCAAACCGTAGTCTGGCTTTTTTATGGCGGTTTTGGAGCAGTGGCTTCTTCCTTGCTGAGCAGCCTTTCAGGTTATGTCGATATAGGACTCGTTTTACTGTGGATATAGATACTTTGTATCTGTTTCCTCCAGCATCTTCACAAGGTCCTTTGCTGTTGTTCTGGGATTGATTTGCACTTTTCGCACCAAAGTACGTTAATCTCTAGGAGACAGAACGCTTCTCCTTCCTGAGTGGTATGACAGCTGCGTGGTCCCATGATGTTTATACTTGCGTACGATTGTTTGTACAGATGACCGTGGTACCTTCAGGCATTTGGAAATTGCTCCCAAGGATGAACCAGACACATTTTTTTCTGAGGTCTTGGCTGATTTCTTTAGATTTTCCCATAATGTCAAGCAAAGAGGCACTGAGTTTGAAGGTAGGCCTTGAAATACATCCACAGGTACACCTCCAATTGACTAAAATAATGTCAATTAGCCTATCAGAAACTTCTAAAGCCATGACATCCTTTTCTGTAATTTTCCAAGCTGTTTAAAGGCACAGTCAACTTAGTGTATGTAAACTTCTGACCCACTGGAATTGTGATACAGTCAATTATAAGTGAAATAATCTGTCTGTAAACAATTGTTGGAAATGACTTGTCATGCACAAAGTAGATGTCCTAACTGACTTGTTAAGACTATTGTTTGTTAACAAGAAATTTGTGGAGTGGTTGAAAAATTAGTTTTAATGACTCCAACCGAAGTGTATGTAAACTTCCAACTTCAATTGTACGTATGAGATGTGTAATGCCAGATAGAACAACACTAATGTCAAGAACAGACAGCAGGCAGGCAGCTGTAATGGCGGTTTTACATCAGGTCGACTGACAGGCAGCACTCTCCTTCCCAGTTCCTCTTATCTGGCTGACAGTGCCTGAGCAGCCTACTGTGGACTGGAGTGTCTTGCTGTTTCCTTGCCTGTGTTGCATGGTGGGTAGCTCTTGTCCAGGAAGCCTCAGTGTCAGCAAGCTGCACGTAATGCCCCGGACCAGAGCTATGTGGTGGGGAACACTACCATATAGTCTCGTCGGACGATCACTCTCTAGTCTAGCTCACAACAAAGCTCTAGCTTGGTAGATCACTGCTGTATCCTGGGAGAGTCCCTGGGGCTTGGGCTGATGCACTCCTGTCCTAGCATGCTTTCTCTCTTTCTTTTACTCCTCTTCTCTCTCACAGACTGCCCAGCCTGTCCCAGCTTGTCTACTCCCATGCCTTCCTCCCACTGGGCACATACTGGTTGAATCAACGTTGTTTCCACATCATTTTAATGAAATTACGTTGAACCAACGTGGAATAGACGTTGAATTGACATGAGTGTCCACTGGGCTCCCTGGACTGGGTGAGTGTCCACTGGGCTCCCTGGACTGGGTGAGTGTCCACTGGGCTCCCTGGACTGGGTGAGTGTCCACTGGGCTCCCTGGACTGGGTGAGTGTCCACTGGGCTCCCTGGACTGGGTGAGTGTCCACTGGGCTCCCTGGGCTGGGTGTTTCCACTGGGCTCCCTGGGCTGGCTGAGTGTCTGGTGGAGTACAACAAAACCATTTGGTTTGGGTATGCATGATAATGTGAAAAGGGTGTAAGAGAATGGCTGACACATCAACCAAGGACACAGCATTGTCATCTGCTCACCCAAGGAAGTTAGTAATTACTGTAGATATAAATTCACACGGGAATGGCAAAATATGTCAGTTGAATGAGTTCATCTACTCATCTAATGTATTTCTCCACTGTTATTTTAGTAGACCATTACAGGATCACAACATCTGATCTCTACTGTTATTTTAGTAGACCATTACAGGACCACAACATCTGATCTTCACTGTTATTTTAGTAGACCATTACAGGACCACAACATCTGATCCCCATCGTTCCCAAGTGTGGTTTTCCCACAAACCATTTCCTTGTTTTTACAGCCTCTCTGGTTTCTGAGCTTCATATCAGAGCCTCATGCTTGGCAGTGCACTACGTTTAACCAGAGCCCTATGAGAATGTGTTGCCATTTTGGACTCACAGAGAGTGGCTGCTGATCACTATAGCATTATGGTTGTGCAGGCAGACCGTGGGCTTGGCTGGCATGTTGCCATGTCTGTCGTGTTACTGTGTAAACAGTAGGGCTGGGCTCAGGACTGCATGGCCATTTTCTCATTCACTGCACTAATCTCAGGGGAATTCGTACACACAGTGACTAAGGAGTGAGTGAGTGATAAATAGTTCCAGTAGTCCTTTCTGTTTACTTCCTGCCTCATAGATGTGTTTCTTTGTGATCCCTCTCCCTACAACATGTTATTGTCACATGCGCCACATACAACAGGTGTAGACAGTGAAAACCCCTAACCAACAATGCGTTAAGAAGAAAAATGTGTTAAGTAAAAAATAGAAAATTAAAGTAACAAATAATTAAACAAGTAACAAATAATTAAACATGATGTACCTCATAGATGTGTCTCTGTGTGTTCTCTCTCCCTATGTGTCTCTGTGTGTTCTCTCTCCCTATGTGTCTCTGTGTGTTCTCTCTCCCTATGTGTCTCTGTGTTCTCTCTCCCTACAGGCTCTAGATGTGTCTCTGTGTTCTCTCTCCCTACAGGCTCTAGATGTGTCTCTGTGTGTTCTCTCTCCCTACAGGCTCTAGATGTGTCTCTGTGTGTTCTCTCTCCCTACAGGCTCTAGATGTGTCTCTGTGTTCTCTCTCCCTACAGGCTCTAGATGTGTCTCTGTGTGTTCTCTCTCCCTACAGGCTCTAGATGTGTCTCTGTGTTCTCTCTCCCTACAGGCTCTAGATGTGTCTCTGTGTGTTCTCTCTCCCTACAGGCTCTAGATGTGTCTCTGTGTTCTCTCTCCCTACAGGCTCTAGATGTGTCTCTGTGTGTTCTCTCTCCCTACATAATCTAGATGTGTCTCTGTGTGTTCTCTCTCCCTACAGAATCTAGATGTGTCTCTGTGTGTTCTCTCTCCCTATGTGTCTCTGTGTTCTCTCTCCCTACAGGCTCTAGATGTGTCTCTGTGTTCTCTCTCCCTATGTGTCTCTGTGTTCTCTCTCCCTACAGGCTCTAGATGTGTCTCTGTGTTCTCTCTCCCTACAGGCTCTAGATGTGTATCTGTGTGTTCTCTCTCCCTACAGAATCTAGATGTGTCTCTGTGTGTTCTCTCTCCCTACAGGCTCTAGATGTACCTCATAGATGTGTCTCTGTGTGTTCTCTCTCCCTACAGGCTCTAGATGTACCTCATAGATGTGTCTCTGTGTGTTCTCTCTCCCTACAGGCTCTAGATGTGTCTCTGTGTGTTCTCTCTCCCTACAGGCTCTAGATGTACCTCATAGATGTGTCTCTGTGTGTTCTCTCTCCCTACAGGCTCTAGATGTGTCTCTGTGTGTTCTCTCTCCCTACAGGCTCTAGATGTGTCTCTGTGTGTTCTCTCTCCCTACAGGCTCTAGATGTACCTCATAGATGTGTCTCTGTGTGTTCTCTCTCCCTACAGGTTCTAGATGTAGACAGAGGAGTACTTCACAAGATCAAGAAGTCTGTCAAGGCCATAAACATCTCTGGCCTGGGTGAGTACAAAACAGTATAGAACAGTACACTACTACATAGTACAATACAGAACATTACAGTGCAACACAGTACACCAGTGAGTGAGTCGGTCCTGGTGTACAGTTTCCATATCCATAATGTATATAGCACCTATCTCACATTCACTACATCCACTAACCTGTGTACTCCAGTTGTGCAGCGTGTTGGTATCCCTCAATATACTTCACAATAATATTATAGAGAGAGAGAGATATGTTTATAGCACCTTAACACATTCCTCTCATTCCACACACCTGTCCCAGCAGGCCTAAGGAGCAGAGGTCCCTCCTACAATACGGTATATTAAATGTCCCTACTCAGTTAAACCCAGGCCCTTTTCTTCCATGACTGTCCCTCTCCACCCAGCCCACAGACCTTCCAGTGTAATCCCAGGGTCATAATCCTGGATCAGGGGCTGATAACCACGGCTCTAACCCAGTTGGACCTACACATGCTGAAATACCTTAAAGCTAGAATCCTTCATTGAAACAATAACAAGGTGTTTCCCCACCCCTGTTTTGCTAAAAAGCTGTCTCAAATTGAGACAGAGCTGGATGCAAAGACTGACCATCCATGATATCAAAATGATTGTTTTAACTATGTTATGAGGCTATACAGTGTTTGTTTACGTTTATTTTGTTTACAAACGTTGGGGTAAAACAAGCTTATATTTTGGGTTCTCATGGAGTGTGACAGTTGAACTAAAATCATCAGGCATTTATAAGTTATATTCTTCAACAATCAATGGATGTATATATCCTTTATACGTCCAAAAAGGGATTTAGCAACTAAGGATTCTAGCTTTAACGCCACATTGCTTCTGTTTGGAGCTGCTGTGTAAACTAAGCTCTGAGTCTTTACACACACTTTACAAGCCCAACATGCTCGTCACTGTTATGAAAGGCTGTGTAAGAATGACATCGTTAGTCTGTACCCAGATCTGTTTGTGCTGGTCTTGAGTTGACAACTCCAATAGCTATTGAGTTGGCAAGGCAGCAGTTAGGTGTTTTTACTTAGGATTTATGTCATGTATTTATGTCAACTAAAGTGTTGAGAGTGGTGGGAAGTCAGTCAGGAAAGTAGTAGAATGATTTTCATCCTGTTTCTGGGTCATACACTCTGTTCTAATGAAGCTTCTGCGTGGTCCTGCATGTTTCTGCGTGGTCCTGCATGCTTCTGCGTGGTCCCTCATGCTTCTGCGTGGTCCTGCATGCTTCTGCGTGGTCCTGCATGCTTCTGTGTGGTCCTGCATGCTTCTGCGTGGTCCCTCATGCTTCTGCGTGGTCCCTCATGCTTCTGTGTGGTCCTGCATGCTTCTGCGTGGTCCCTCATGCTTCTGCGTGGTCCTGCATGCTTCTGCGTGGTCCTGCATGCTTCTGCGTGGTCCTGCATGCTTCTGCGTGGTCCTGCATGCTTCTGCGTGGTCCCGCATGCTTCTGCGTGGTCCCTCATGCTTCTGCGTGGTCCTGCATGCTTCTGCGTGGTCCTGCATGCTTCTGCGTGGTCCCTCATGCTTCTGCGTGGTCCCTCATGCTTCTGCGTGGTCCTGCATGCTTCTGCGTGGTCCTGCATGCTTCTGCGTGGTCCCTCATGCTTCTGCGTGGTCCCTCATGCTTCTGCGTGGTCCCGCATGCTTCTGCGTGGTCCCTCATGCTTCTGCGTGGTCCTGCATGCTTCTGTGTGGTCCTGCATGCTTCTGCGTGGTCCCTCATGCTTCTGCGTGGTCCTGCATGCTTCTGCGTGGTCCTGCATGCTTCTGCGTGGTCCTGCATGCTTCTGCGTGGTCCCGCATGCTTCTGCGTGGTCCCTCATGCTTCTGCGTGGTCCTGCATGCTTCTGCGTGGTCCTGCATGCTTCTGCGTGGTCCCTCATGCTTCTGCGTGGTCCCTCATGCTTCTGCGTGGTCCTGCATGCTTCTGCGTGGTCCTGCATGCTTCTGCGTGGTCCCTCATGCTTCTGCGTGGTCCCTCATGCTTCTGCGTGGTCCCGCATGCTTCTGCGTGGTCCCTCATGCTTCTGCGTGGTCCTGCATGCTTCTGTGTGGTCCTGCATGCTTCTGCGTGGTCCCTCATGCTTCTGCGTGGTCCTGCATGCTTCTGCGTGGTCCTGCATGCTTCTGCGTGGTCCTGCATGCTTCTGCGTGGTCCTGCATGCTTCTGCGTGGTCCCTCATGCTTCTGCGTGGTCCTGCATGCTTCTGCGTGGTCCTGCATGCTTCTGCGTGGTCCTGCATGCTTCTGCGTGGTCCCTCATGCTTCTGCGTGGTCCTGCATGCTTCTGCGTGGTCCTGCATGCTTCTGCGTGGTCCCGCATGCTTCTGCGTGGTCCCTCATGCTTCTGTGTGGTCCCTCATGCTTCTGCGTGGTCCCTCATGCTTCTGCGTGGTCCTGCATGCTTCTGCGTGGTCCCGCATGCTTCTGCGTGGTCCCTCATGCTTCTGTGTGGTCCCTCATGCTTCTGCGTGGTCCTGCATGCTTCTGCGTGGTCCCTCATGCTTCTGCGTGGTCCCTCATGCTTCTGCGTGGTCCCGCATGCTTCTGCGTGGTCCCGCATGCTTCTGCGTGGTCCTGCATGCTTCTGCGTGGTCCCTCATGCTTCTGCGTGGTCCCTCATGCTTCTGTGTGGTCCTGCATGCTTCTGCGTGGTCCCTCATGCTTCTGCGTGGTCCCTCATGCTTCTGCGTGGTCCTGCATGCTTCTGCGTGGTCCTGCATGCTTCTGCGTGGTCCTGCATGCTTCTGCGTGGTCCTGCATGCTTCTGCGTGGTCCCTCATGCTTCTGCGTGGTCCCGCATGCTTCTGCGTGGTCCCGCATGCTTCTGCGTGGTCCTGCATGCTTCTGCGTGGTCCCGCATGCTTCTGCGTGGTCCCGCATGCTTCTGCGTGGTCCTGCATGCTTCTGCGTGGTCCTGCATGCTTCTGCGTGGTCCCGCATGCTTCTGCGTGGTCCCGCATGCTTCTGCGTGGTCCCGCATGCTTCTGAGTGGTCCCGCATGCTTCTGCGTGGTCCCGCATGCTTCTGCGTGGTCCCGCATGCTTCTGCGTGGTCCTGCATGCTTCTGCGTGGTCCTGCGTGGTCCCTCATGCTTCTGCGTGGTCCCTCATGCTTCTGCGTGGTCCTGCGTGGTCCCTCATGCTTCTGCGTGGTCCTGCGTGGTCACTCATGTTCTGCGGGGTCCTGCATGCTTCTGTGTGGTCCTGCATGCTTCTGCGTGGTCCTGCATGCTTCTGCGTGGTCCCTCATGCTTCTGCGTGGTCCTGCATGCTTCTGCGTGGTCCTGCATGGTCCTGCGTGTGCTTCTACATCTGCATTGCTTGCTGTTTGGGGTTTTAGGCTGGGTTTCTGTATGGCACTTTGTGACATCTGTTGATGTAAAAAAAGAAGGACTTTATAAATACATTTGATTGATTGATTGAACACCACATCCAAGCCAGTTTCCTGTCTTGCAGAGAGAATTCCTGACGCTCAGCACTCTATGAGACGCTTTGTGTATGTCCCTGAGGGGATAAAGTTGTATTGAATTGAATGTATACGCCTTCACAAGTTTATCAGTGATCAGACCTAACAATTTTCAGGTCAATTTAGAAAAGACAGTATCACAGAGATATGAAATGTCCACTAAGTCTCACTAACTCTTTAGGATACAAGTCTCACTAATAACTCTTTAGGATACAAGTCTCACTAATAACTCTTTAGGATACAAGTCTCACTAATAACTCTTTAGGATACAAGTCTCACTAATAACTCTTTAGGATACAAGTCTCACTAATAACTCTTTAGGATACAAGTCTCACTAATAACTCTTGGCATAGAGGCTCCTATTAAAATAAGAGTCTGTGTAAAGTCTCTTTGATTTGTTTTTAATGATGTAGAGTGTGTTTGTGACCCATGAAAAATCCCCTTTACACAAATTCTGATTTGACTACTGTGTTTCTCAGCCCACGTTGACAATGAGGAGCAGTATATTCAGTCTATGGAGAAGTTCGGAGACAACTGTGTCTCTAGAGAGGATCCGGAAGTGGGCTCAGCCTTCCTCAAGTTCGCCATCTTTACCAAAGAGCTCACAGCCCTCTTCAAGAACCTGGTGAGACCCCATCTCATATCACACATCTCTCTACCTGTCTGTCTCTCTACCTGTCTGTCTCTTTACCTGTCTGTGTCTACATCCCTCTGTCTCTGTACCTGTCTGTCTCTACATCCCTCTGTCTGCCTCTACCTGTCTGCCTCTACCTGTCTGTCTCTCTACCTGTCTGTCTCTACATCCCTCTGTCTCTACATCCCTCTGTCTCTACATCCCTCTGTCTCTACATCCCTCTGTCTCTACATCCCTCTGTCTCTCTACCTGTCTGTCTCTCTACCTGTCTGTCTCTCTCTCTAATTGTTGTTTTCAGTTGCAGAACATGAACAACATCATCACCTTCCCCTTAGACAGTCTACTGAAAGGAGACCTGAAAGGGGTCAAAGGGGTAGGTGTATATTATTAACCACAGTGTTTAATATACCAGTCAGAACATGTGTTTAATATACCAGTCAGAACATGTGTTTGATATACCAGTCAGAACATGTGTTTGATATACCAGTCAGAAAATGTGTTTAATATACCAGTCAGAACATGTGTTTAATATACCAGTCAGAACATGTGTTTAATATACCAGTCAGAACATGTGTTTAATATACCAGTCAGAACATGTGTTTGATATACCAGTCAGAACATGTGTTTAATATACCAGTCAGAACATGTGTTTAATATACCAGTCAGAAAATGTGTTTAATATACCAGTCAGAACATGTGTTTAATATACCAGTCAGAACATGTGTTTGATATACCAGTCAGAACATGTGTTTAATATACCAGTCAGAACATGTGTTTAATATACCAGTCAGAACATGTGTTTAATATACCAGTCAGAACATGTGTTTAATATACCAGTCAGAACATGTGTTTGATATACCAGTCAGAACATGTGTTTGATATACCAGTCAGAAAATGTGTTTAATATACCAGTCAGAACATGTGTTTAATATACCAGTCAGAACATGTGTTTAATATACCAGTCAGAACATGTGTTTAATATACCAGTCAGAACATGTGTTTAATATACCAGTCAGAAAATGTGTTTAATATACCAGTCAGAACATGTGTTTAATATACCAGTCAGAACATGTGTTTGATATACCAGTCAGAACATGTGTTTAATATACCAGTCAGAACATGTGTTTAATATACCAGTCAGAACATGTGTTTAATATACCAGTCAGAACATGTGTTTAATATACCAGTCAGAACAAAGGTGGCACAAGAGGGAGTAGGCTTATCCCATACTAGTCTTCTTGAACACCTGTATCGTCACCTGCTAGTCCCCCTGAGTCCAATCCAAGCCAATTGATAGTCATGACTTCAGCTCTTGTCATTTGTATCCCTTGTGTTAATACTGTTATGTTCCTGTTTTATTTCCACAGGATCTTAAAAAGCCTTTTGATAAGGCCTGGAAGGATTATGAAACTAAAGTGTGAGTTAGAACCACATTATTATTATCACAACTGCCTCTGTTTCACCACCACTACTACCACCACTACTACTACCACCACTACTACTACTACCACCACTACTACCACCACGACTACTACCACTACTACTACCACCACTACTACTACTACCACTACTACCACCACTACTACTACCACCACTACTACTACCACTACGACTACTACCACGACTACTACCACCACGACTACTACCACCACGACTACTACCACCACGACTACTACCACCACGACTACTACCACCACGACTACTACCACCACGACTACTACCACCACTACTACTACCACCACTACTACTACCACGACTACCACCACGACTACTACCACCACTACTACTACCACTACTACTACCACTACTACTACTACCACCACTACTACCACCACTACTACCACCACCACTACCACCACCACTACTACCACTACTACTACTACCACTACTACTACTACTACCACCACTACTACTACCACCACTACTACCACTACTACTACCACCACTGCCCCCACTACTACTGCCACCACTACTACCACCACTACTAAATAAAATCAAATTTATTTATATAGCCCTTCGTACATCAGCTGATATCTCAAAGTGCTGTACAGAAACCCAGCCTAAAACCCCAAACAGCAAGCAATCCAGGTGTAGAAGCACGGTGGCTAGGAAAAACTCCCTAGAAAGGCCAAAACCTAGGAAGAAACCTAGAGAGGAACCAGGCTATGTGGGGTGGCCAGTCCTTTTCTGGCTGTGCCGGGTGGAGATTATAACAGAACATGGCCAAGATGTTCAAATGTTCATAAACGACCAGCATGGTCAAATAATAATAAGGCAGAACAGTTGAAACTGGAGCAGCAGCATGGCCAGGTGGACTGGGGACAGCAAGGAGTCATCATGTCAGGTAGTCCTTAGGCATGGTCCTAGGGCTCAGGTCCTCCGAGAGAGAGAAAGAAAGAGAGAATTAGAGAGAGGACACTTAAATTCACACAGGACACCGAATACGACAGGAGAAGTACTCCAGATATAACAGACTGACCCTAGCCCCCCGACACATAAACTACTGCAGCATAAATACTTGAGGCTGAGACAGGAGGGGTCAGGAGACACTGTGGCCCTATCCGAGGACACCCCCGGACAGGGCCAAACAGGAAGGATATAACCCCACCCACTTTGCCAAAGCACAGCCCCCACACCACTAGAGGGATATCTTCAACCACCAACTTACCATCCTGAGACAAGGCCGAGTAGAGCCCACAAAGATCTCCGCCACGGCACAACCCAGACAGGAAGATCACATCAGTGACTCAACCCACTGAAGCGCACCCCTCCTAGGGACGGTATGAAAGAGCCCCAGTAAGCCAGTGACTCAGCCCCTGTAATAGGGTTAGAGGCAGAGAATCCCAGTGGAAAGAGGGGAACCGGCCAGGCAGAGACAGCAAGGGCTGTCTGACCCACTGAAGAGATGAGTCTTCAGTAAAGACTTAAAGCTTGAGACCGAGTTTGCGTCTCTTACATGGGTAGGCAGACCATTCCATAAAAATTGAGCTCTATAGGAGAAAGCCCTGCCTCCAGCTGTTTGCTTAGAAATTCTAGGGACAATTAGGAGGCCTGCGTCTTGTGACCGTAGCGTACGTGTAGGTATGTAAGGCAGGACCAAATCAGAGAGATAGGTAGGAGCAAGCCCATGTAATGCTTTGTAGGTTAGCAGTAAAACCTTGACATCAGCCCTTGCCTTGACAGGAAGCCAGTGTAGGGAGGCTAGCACTGGAGTAATATGATCAAATGTTTTGGTTCTAGTCAGGATTCTAGCAGCCGTATTTAGCACTAACTGAAGTTTATTTAGTGCTTTATCCGGGTAGCCGGAAAGTAGAGCATTGCAGTAGTCTAACCTAGAAGTGACAAAAGCATGGATTAATTTTTCTGTATCATTTTTGGACAGAAAGTTTCAGATTTTTGCAATGTTAAGTAGATGGAAAAAAGCTGTCCTTGAAATGGTCTTGATATGTTCTTCAAAAAAGAGATCAGGGTCCAGAGTAACGCCGAGGCCCTTCACAGTTTTATTTGAGACGACTGTACAACCATTAAGATTAATTGTCAGATTCAACAGAAGATCTCTTTGTTTCTTGGGACCTAGAACAAGCATCTCTGTTTTGTCCGAGTTTAAAAGTAGAAAGTTTGCAGCCATACACTTCCTTATGTCTGAAACACATGCTTCTAGAGAGGGCAATTTTGGGACTTCACCATGTTTCATTGAAATGTACAGCTGTGTGTCATCCGCATAGCAGTGAAAGTTAACATTATGTTTTCGAATGACATCCCCAAGAGGTAAAATATATAGTGAAAACAATAGTGGTCCTAAAACGGAACCTTGAGGAACACCGACATTTACAGTTGATTTGTCAGAGGACAAACCATTCACAGAGACAAACTGATATCTTTCCGACAGATAAGATCTAAACCAGGCCAGAACTTGTCCGTGTAGACCAATTTGGGTTTCCAATCTCTCCAAAAGAATGTGGTGATCGATGGTATCAAAAGCAGCACTAAGGTCTAGGAGCACGAGGACAGATGCAGAGCCTCGGTCTGATGCCATTAAAAGGTCATTTACCACCTTCACAAGTGCAGTCTCAGTGCTATGATGGGGTCTAAAACCAGACTGAAGCATTTTGTATACTACTACCACCACTACTAGTACCACTACTAGTAGTAGTACCACCACTACTACTACCACCACTACTACTACCACTACCACCATCACCACTACTACTACCACTACTACCACCACCACCATTACCACCACTGCCACTACTACCACCACCACCACTACTACTACCACCACTACTACTACCACCACTACTACTACCACCACTGCCACTACCACCACTACTACTACCACCACTGCCACTACCACTACTACTACCACCACTACTACTACTACCACTACTACTACCACCACCTCCGCCACTACTACTACCACCACTGCCACTACCACCACCACTACTACCACCACTACCAACACCACCACCACCAACACTACCACCACCACTACCACCACCTCTACCCCCACCACTACTACCACTACCACAGTTTGAGAGTTTCAAAACTACACAACCTGTTACTGTATGTGGGTTAAAAATGTGGGGGGGAATAGTTTTGTTGAATAGCCTGCGTACCTGTTAGAGTAAGCGTAAGCGCACCATGAAGTTGCATGTGTGGGTTCAGCTTAACAACAACTAGAAATGGGAAACAATGGAAGCTAGTAAAAGGTAAACTGCTACTATTCATGAAACAGCTGATAAGGCAGACAGAACTTAAGAGAGAGAAAATAAGACTAGACCTACTATAGCGGCACCTGTTGCCTGCTTGTATGTGATTACAAAACTCCTCACATTTTTGTGAACACTGATTTTGTCTCTGAGATGTATTTAGTGTTGAATGAACTACGGTATAGACAGTCAAGGGGTTTGCATTTCTGAAATTGTGCAGTACATGTTGGACGTCCCAACAGTATCTTTTCATTTTCAGCATGACAGGCATAAAAGGTGTGAATAAGCTCTTGTACATTTATTTGATAAATGACTTGACATAGAGATCATTCTAGTTCACTGTATGAGGACTGGGCAGGTCATTTAAGAGTTACTAGTTTACTAAAGACCAATGCCTTGGACCAAACACCTGCGGTGTCGTCATAGAGCCTTTTGGTTGATGTGATTGACTGGTGGTTTGATGACTCACTCTAAGGGAATGAGAACAGTTTAATAACTCTTAACATAAACTGAGGAGAGTAAATATTGATGTAATTGTATTTTTTATTAACCCATCCCATCTTCGGAGGACAAACATGTATATATTTTTTTTAGACCTCAGCTCTTTAATCCCACCTCTCTCAGCCCATCCCACCTATCACCATAGCCCTCAGCTCTTTAATCCCACCCCTCTGCCACTCTCAGCCCATCCCACCTATCACCGTAGACCTCAGCTCTTTAATCCCACCTCTCTCAGCCCATCCCACCTATCACCATAGACCTCAGCTCTTTAATCCCACCTCTCTCAGCCCATCCCACCTATCACCATAGACCTCAGCTCTTTAATCCCACCTCTCTCAGCCCATCCCACCTATCACCATAGACCTCAGCTCTTTAATCCCACCCCTCAGCCACTCTCAGCCCATCCCACCTATCACCATAGACCTCAGCTCTTTAATCCCACCCCTCTGCCACTCTCAGCCCATCCCACCTATCACCATAGACCTCAGCTCTTTCATCCCACCTCTCTCAGCCCATCCCACCTATCACCATAGACCTCAGCTCTTTAATCCCACCTATCACCATAGACCTCAGCTCTTTAATCCCACCCCTCTCAGCCCATCCCACCTATCACCATAGACCTCAGCTCTTTAATCCCACCCCTCTCAGCCCATCCCACCTATCACCATAGACCTCAGCTCTTTAATCCCACCTCTCTCAGCCCATCCCACCTATCACCGTAGACCTCAGCTCTTTCATCCCACCTCTCTCAGCCCATCCCACCTATCACCATAGACCTCAGCTCTTTAATCCCACCTATCACCATAGACCTCAGCTCTTTAATCCCGCCCCTCAGCCACTCTCACCCCATCCCACCTATCACCATAGACCTCAGCTCTTTAATCCCACCTCTCTCAGCCCATCCCACCTATCACCATAGACCTCAGCTCTTTAATCCCACCTCTCTCAGCCCATCCCACCTATCACCGTAGACCTCAGCTCTTTAATCCCGCCCCTCAGCCACTCTCACCCCATCCCACCTATCACCATAGACCTCAGCTCTTTAATCCCACCTCTCTCAGCCCATCCCACCTATCACCATAGACCTCAGCTCTTTAATCCCACCTCTCTCAGCCCATCCCACCTATCACCGTAGACCTCAGCTCTTTCATCCCACCTCTCTCAGCCCATCCCACCTATCACCATAGACCTCAGCTCTTTAATCCCACCTATCACCATAGACCTCAGCTCTTTAATCCCACCCCTCTCAGCCCATCCCACCTATCACCATAGACCTCAGCTCTTTAATCCCACCCCTCTCAGCCCGTCCCACCTATCACCATAGACCTCAGCTCTTTAATCCCACCCCTCTCAGCCCATCCCACCTATCACCATAGACCACCCTCGTTTGGTTTCCATGTGTCATACATTTTTCAATTGCACAGTATCCTCAGATTGTGAGCTGAAGATGAAAGATGAAAACCTTTCCTACCAGTATTATTATATTATTTATTGACTGACTATGTCTTTCCAGATCACCCAACACTGCTAGTTGTAAGGTTCATTTTAAGTGCATGTTATGATTTTTTTTAACCATTCCTGAACCTGTGACCAGAAACAAGTTACATAGGGGTAGTACCAGAATAAATCATCAATTGATTTTGTCTCTTCGCAGCAAAATCTACAGAGCTGAGATTGTTGTATGCCCCATATGTATAGTATTCTGTTGGTGGCAAGAATTGTATATAATAATTTATATTGAAGTGTTGAATCAAGTGTTGTTTTTTGTACCCGTTCATAAACCATGTGTCATGGAATCGGTACATCACAAATCTCTTCCCATTTTATTTTGAAACCTGCATGGCGCAGCTGTGAACATTTTCGTCCTCAAATAAAACTGGTATATTTTTCTATTTTATGCCAATTCCTTCCAGCCAATCTTTAATATATGGCAGGCAAACAAGTTGCCTACCTTCTTCCTTTTCCGCTTGCCTCCTCCATTTTTGTGGTAATGCTACAATCGGTTTGGTGTAAGTTTTGATTGTGCAGATATTGATATCATGTTAATTAGTGAATCATTTTCCTTCTTCATCCATTCATCCTGTGCTTCATCATCACTGAGACCTCTGTGTTCCTGCAGCACTAAGATAGAGAAGGAGAAGAAGGAGCATGCTAAGCAGCATGGGATGATACGGACAGAGTTCAGTGGAGGAGAGATCGCTGAGGAGATGGAGAAGGAGAGACGCCTCTTTCAGCTCCAGATGTGTGAGGTTGGATGAATCTGGCTATCTAATTATTTCACCTATCAGAGGCTATGCAGGATAGAAGACACGACAGGGTCCACTGAGGAGTATTTACACATGTCCGTTAATATTCTCTACAGTATCTTCTCAAAGTGAATGAAATTAAAACGAAGAAGGGGGTCGACTTTCTCCAGAACCTCATCAAATATTTCCACGCCCAATGCAAGTATGTTGTTTTCATTTACAAGTGATTTCAGATAAGCACTGTTCAGTCAGATTAGCACTGTTTAGTCAGATAAGCACTGTTCAGTCAGATTAGCACTGTTTAGTCAGATAAGCACTGTTTAGTCAGATTAGCACTGTTTAGTCAGATTAGCACTGTTTAGTCAATGCATTTGTCTTTTGTAGGAGACTAATGCTTGACCCAGCTTGACTCCTGGTGACCTCTGTTTTCTCTCTCCTCACAGCTTTTTCCAGGATGGTCTGAACACAGTGAATAGCCTCAAACCTTCCATAGAGAAACTGGCTACAGACTTTACTATAGTGAGCCACTCTGTCCAAGCATCCATATCTTATAATATTCTCTTTGGATCTTACCATGGTTTTACTGCCTGTCTGTCAATAATGTGGCACTCACCACCCAGTTCTCTCACTTCCTGTTTCTCAGATCAAACAGACCCAAGATGGAGAGAGGAAACAGCTTAGTGAGCTCAGAGACGTTCTCAAGTCCTCCCTACAGTCTGAACAGAAAGAGGTGAGCTCTCAATCACTGGAGTAAGTAGCGGAGGTGATTTAGAGTCACACCCTTGGGATGAGGTAGCCCTGCCTGCCTGCCACTTAAAACTAGTGTCACCTTTTGCCCAAGAGGGAATCTCCTCTTGTTCTTGTGGTTAGGCCATTGGTTTACTGAGTAGGAGACCAGTGTTCAGATCCCACCAGTTACATTAGCTTGGTAGCAGAGAGGAAGGGACCTAATCCAATGACAGACCAGTTATAGCACATATACTGTAATGTATTTGGTCTTACCTGTCATAGGACCTTGTCATAGGAAAATAGGAAAAGCCTGTAGTTCTCCCTCACAAGACCCTAGTCTACTTACAGGAGTATAGATGACTAGTCTCGTGTGTCGTGTCATGTTACAATGCAATAGACTGATCATGGTTTCCACCAGAGGCTAGGAGAGTGAATGTCTGCTTTCTTGGTAAACTTTAGCTCTTTCCCCAATCAAGGCAGAGTTCCAAATTGCACCCTATTCCCTATATAGTTAACTACCTTTACCATGGCCTATAGGGTGCTATTTGGGATAAAGCCATAATCAATGTTCTTAACCACAGATAGGATTTGAAGGAAATAAAAACAGCTTCCGAACTTCCTGACCACTGCACACATTGATATCTGTAATCTTTTCTGAATGCAAGGCTCTGCTCAAGCCCTCCATTCAAATCTCAATTGCTTCTAGAGTCACTCACTCTATTTGAATATATCAAAATAAGGCTGCAAGGTGTACACCTACACTGCTAGAAGAAATGGTGCTCTGTAGAACCAAAAAAGTGTTCAATGGCTCGCTTCACATATGGCTCTCAAAAAGGACTGTATAGAGTTGCAAAGCACCATCATTTTTATGCAGCGTAGAGTAGAATAGGCCTTCAGGAGAGGACATTGAAGAAACCTGATTCAGATGAACACCTGAGCTATGAGAGATGGGAGAAGTGTTAAGTCCTCATGACTGAGTGTGTCTCTGATGCATTAGGATACCCAGGCCAAGCAGACAGGATACAGCCTTCACCAGCTCCAGGGGAATAAGGCCCACGGTACAGAACGCTGCGGAATGCTGTACAAGAAGAGTGAGGGGTGAGTGGACAGAGCTTTATAATCACCAATTTGGCCTCTGGTCTCTTACACAGAGCCAAGAGGAGCTGTTTGTTTCCCCGACAAAGGCAGGGAAATGTGGTTTTCGCCGAGGCGTTGGGGTAATATGATGATATGATGTAATATGATGTAATATGCCTTATCACATACATCATTCCATTTGCTGTTCATGAAATGGTATGGTTTGGTATTTTATTAGCTGTTGTGAAAGCAGTAGCTACTTCCTGGGGTCCACACATAACATGACACATTACATAATACAGAACATTAATAGACAAGAACATTAAGGACAGAACTACATACATTTAAAAATGGACATGTAGCCTACATATCAATATGTACACACAAACTATCTAGGTCAAATAGGGAAGAGGAGTTGTGCTGTGAGGTGTTGCTTTATGTTATTTTAAACCAGGTTTGCTGTTTATTAGAACAATATGAGATGGGAGTTCCATGCAATAATGGCTCTATATAATGGCTCTATATAATGGCTCTATATAATGGCTCTATATAATGGCTCTATATAATGGCTCTATATAATGGCTCTATATAATGGCCCTATATAATGGCTCTATATAATGGCTCTATATAATGGCTCTATATAATACTGTACTCTTTCTGGAATTTGTTCTGTATTTAGTTGTGGTTTGTGATAGAAGCTGTGCCGTAGAGGAATAGAGTGTTCTAGTGAAATAATGAATGTTTACTCTTCTTCAGTCTCAGGAAGGTGTGGCAAAAGAGGAAGTGTTCGGTGAAGAACGGGTTCCTGACTATCTCCCATGGAACGGTAAGAGACTTCCTGTTTTTGTCTTCTCCTATTGGTCACTCACTTTCCTTCATGCATGCTGTCATGCATGGCCCTCTCCTTACGGTCTGAATATACAGTACATACTACATGTCAGTCAGTGGGATTCTGTAAGGTCTTTATTTTGGACACATTTCTTCCGTAAATTGGAAAAAAAATACCCCTGAGTCTGGCTTCCGCAGTGAATTCCCTGTGAGCCTGGCTTCCGCAGTGAATTCCCCGTGAGCCTGGCTTCCGCAGTGAATTCCCCGTGAGCCTGGCTTCCGCAGTGAATTCCCCGTGAGCCTGGCTTCCGCAGTGAATTCCCCGTGAGCCTGGCTTCCGCAGTGAATTCCCCGTGAGCCTGGCTTCCACAGTGAATTCCCCCTGAGCCTGGTATCCACAGTGAATTCTCCCTGAGCCTGGTATCCACAGTGAATTCCCCCTGAGCCTGGTATCCACAGTGAATTCCCCCTGAGCCTGGTATCCACAGTGAATTCCCCCTGAGCCTGGTATCCACAGTGAATTCCCCCTGAGCCTGGTATCCACAGTGAATTCCCCCTGAGCCTGGCTTCCACAGTGAATTTCCCCTGAGCCTGGTATCCACAGTGAATTCCCCCTGAGCCTGGTATCCACAGTGAATTCCCCCTGAGCCTGGTATCCACAGTGAATTCCCCCTGAGTCTGGTATCCACAGTGAATTCCCCCTGAGCCTGGTATCCACTGTGAATTCCCCCTGAGCCTGGCTTCCACTGTGAATTCCCCCTGAGCCTGGCTTCCACAGTGAATTGTCCCTGAGCCTGGCTTCCACAGTGAATTTCCCCTGAGCCTGGCTTCCACAGTGAATTTCCCCTGAGCATGGCTTCCGCAGTGAATTCCCCCTGAGCCTGGTATCCACAGTGAATTCCCCCTGAGCCTGGTATCCACAGTGAATTCCCCCTGAGCCTGGTATCCACAGTGAATTCCCCCTGAGCCTGGTATCCACAGTGAATTCCCCCTGAGCCTGGCTTCCACAATGAATTTCCCCTGAGCCTGGTATCCACAGTGAATTCCCCCTGAGCCTGGTATCCACTGTGAATTCCCCCTGAGCCTGGTATCCACAGTGAATTCCCCCTGAGCCTGGTATCCACTGTGAATTCCCCCTGAGCCTGGCTTCCACAGTGAATTCCCCCTGAGCCTGGCTTCCACAGTGAATTGTCCCTGAGCCTGTCATCCACAGTGAATTGTCCCTGAACCTGTCATCCACAGTGAATTGTCCCTGAGCCAGGTATCCACAGTGAATTGTCCCTGAGCCTGTCATCCACAGTGAATTGTCCCTGAGCCTGTCATCCACAGTGAATTGTCCCTGAGCCTGGTATCCACTGTGAATTCCCCCTGAGCCTGGCTTCCACAGTGAATTGTCCCTGAGCCTGGCTTCCACAGTGAATTGTCCCTGAGCCTGTCATCCACAGTGAATTGTCCCTGAGCATCAAATCAAATCAAATTGTATTAGTCACATGTGCCGAATACAACAGGTGTGTAGACAGTGAAATGCTTACTTACAAGCACCTAACCAACAATGCAGTTTAAAAAATATAAATAAGAAATAAAAAGAACAAGTAATTAAAGAGCAGCAGTAAAATAACAATGGCGAGACTATATACAGGGGGTACCGGTACAGAGTCAATGTGTGGGGGCACCAGTTAGTCGAGGTAATTGAGGTAATATGTACATGTAGGTAGAGTTATTAAAGTGACTGCATAGATAATAACAGAGAGTTGCAGCGACGTAAAAGGGGGGGGGGGGGGGGGTTGGCAATGCAAATAGTCTGGGTAGCCATTTGAAATAGAGTTTCCACAGTGAATTTGTCCAATGATAATGGAAGAAAAGGATCACATTTGTTCTGTTTCCCTGCATTCCACATTTTACATGAAATACCTGGACAGTAATTGTGCGACAACACTGCTGTTCTTTGGGCCTTTACAGAGATGTGGCTGTAAGCCAACGATACATTTCTAGGAGGCTGCTGCATTTGACGTTCTCTTTTTATTTTTTAAATGATGTTTTTTATTAAAAGTAATTTTACTGTTTGGCATTACCCAACTGGGAAAGTGGCATAAATACAATATGATCAACTTCAGCCCCCTCGGTTCTCTTACTCTTCTTTGCTCCTCTCTCATAGGCTAACACACCACCAGCAAAACTCAACCTGCTAACCTGTCAAGTGAAGCGTAACCCGGACGAGAAGAAAAGCTTTGATCTCTTCTCACGTAACTTAAGCAGCACTTTGATGCTCCATCTCAAACCTCTGCAACACTAGTCTGAATATGTAGCTAAAATAGCAAAAGCATGATAGAAACTATTCCCTAGACTCTATGATATGATATTTATTGAAAGACAGACATGTATCTTCCATCGAGTCTCTTAGCATCTCTTACTGCAAGTGCCAGTTGTATGTTGCTCAATCAGCCTATTATTTGTCTAAACAGATGACAGAACCTATCACTTTCAAGCTGAGGATGAGGCAGAGTGTCAGATGTAAGTACTGTGCCTGTCTGTGCCTTTTGCACTATGCAAGTTTGTGTGTGAACGTGGTGTGTACATCATTATGTGTGTACATGATACAGGTGGTACATGTAATTGGTCTTTCAGATTCTCTTTAAGTTTTTCGCGTCACTAATGGAACCCTATTCCTCATAGGGCTCCGGTCAAAGGTAGTGCACTACATAGGGAATAGGGTGCCATATGGGACTCAACCTTTGCCCTCAGAGCTTACTGGTTCTCTCTGCTGCCTGTGTTTTCAGATGGATCTCAGTCCTGCAGAACAGTAAGGAGGAAGCCCTGAACGATGCCTTCAAAGGAGACCAGGACGAGGGAGGGGAGAACAACATAGTCCAGGAGCTGACCAAGGCCATTGTCAGCGAGGTCAAGAGGATGAGCGGCAACGATGTGTGCTGCGACTGCGGAGCGCCCAGTGAGTGACACACAGAGCATGCTGGGAAAAGGCAGCATGAATGTTTTGTGGTCTTCCTCCCAGAGGGTTATTATATCAAAGTGAAGAATGCACAGTCTACATATGTGAATGTGTGAGGGTCTGACATGGGTTTAGTCATTTACAAGGCTGAATGTACAACCCGGCATGGTTTGACAATTGACATGGGCTTTTCTCCATGTGCTGCACACACATTCTTAGGATTCTTTGTTAGGTCAGTCAGATTAGTTCTGCAAAGACAGAAGAAAGAGTGTTGGCTGTTCAGGCTGTCGGATGTTACTGAAATCCCACTGGGCCTATACACTGAGTGTGCAAAACATTATGAACACCTACTCTTTCCCTGACATAGACTGACCTGGTGAATCCATGTGAAAGCTATGATCCCTTATTGATGTCACTTACTAAATCCAATTCAATCAGTGTAGATGAAGGGGAGGAGACAGATTAAAGAAGGATTTTAAGCCTTGATACAATTGAGACATGGATTGTGTATGTGTGCCATTCAGAGGGTAAATGGGCAAGACAAAATATTGAAGTATTTAAGTGCCGTTGAACGGGGTATGGTAGTAGGTGCCAGGAGCACCGGTTTGACTGTGTCAAGAACTGCAACGCTGCTGGGTTTTTCACGCTTAACAGTTTCCCGTGTGTATCAAGAATGGTCCACCACCCAAAAGACATCCAGCCAACTTGACACAACTGTGGGAAGCATTGGAGTCAACATGGGCCAGCATCCCTGTGGAACACTTTCGACACCTTGTATAGTCCATGCCCAGACGGATTGAGGTTGTTCTGGGGGCAAAAGGGGAGGGTGCAACTCAATATTAGGAATGTGTTCTTAATGTTTTGTACACTGTGTTTATAGGGAATAGTGTAGAATTTACACTCATACAGTGCCTTGCGAAAGTATTCGGCCCCCTTGAACTTTGCGACCTTTTGCCACATTTCAGGCTTCAAACATAAACATAACATAAAACTGTATTTTTTTGTGAAGAATCAACAACAAGTGGGACACAATCATGAAGTGGAACGACATTTATTGGATATTTCAAACTTTTTTAACAAATCAAAAACTGAAAAATTGGGCGTGCAAAATTATTCAGCCCCTTTACTTTCAGTGCAGCAAACTCTCTCCAGAAGTTCAGTGAGGATCTCTGAATGATCTAATGTTGACCTAAATGACTAATGATGATAAATACAATCCACCTGTGTGTAATCAAGTCTCCGTACAAATGCACATGCACTGTGATAGTCTCAGAGGTCCGTTAAAAGCGCAGAGAGCATCATGAAGAACAAGGAACACACCAGGCAGGTCCGAGATACTGTTGTGAAGAAGTTTAAAGCCGGATTTGGATACAAAAATATTTCCCAAGCTTTAAACATCCCAAGGAGCACTGTGCAAGCGATAATATTGAAATGGAAGGAGTATCAGACCACTGCAAATCTACCAAGACCTGGCCGTCCCTCTAAACTTTCAGCTCATACAAGAAGAAGACTGATCAGAGATGCAGCCAAGAGGCCCATGATCACTCTGGATGAACTGCAGAGATCTACAGCTGAGGTGGGAGACTCTATCCATAGGACAACAATCAGTCGTATATTGCACAAATCTGGCCTTTATGGAAGAGTGGCAAGAAGAAAGCCATTTCCTAAAGATATCCATAAAAAGTGTTGTTTAAAGTTTGCCACAAGCCACCTGGGAGACACACCAAACATGTGGAAGAAGGTGCTCTGGTCAGATGAAACCAAAATTGAACTTTTTGCAACAATGCAAAACGTTATGTTTGGTGTAAAAGCAACACAGCTCATTACCCTGAATACACCATCCCCACTGTCAAACATGGTGGTGGCAGCATCATGGTTTGGGCCTGCTTTTCTTCAGCAGGGACAGGGAAGATGGTTAAAATTGATGGGAAGATGGATGGAGCCAAATACAGGACCATTCTGGAAGAAAACCTGATGGAGTCTGCAAAAGACCTGAGACTGGGACGGAGATTTGTCTTCCAACAAGACAATGATCCAAAACATAAAGCAAAATCTACAATGGAATGGTTCAAAAATAAACATATCCAGGTGTTAGAATGGCCAAGTCAAAGTCCAGACCTGAATCCAATCGAGAATCTGTGGAAAGAACTGAAAACTGCTGTTCACAAATGCTCTCCATCCAACCTCACTGAGCTCGAGCTGTTTTGCAAGGAGGAATGGGAAAAAATGTCAGTCTCTCGATGTGCAAAACTGATAGAGACATACCCCAAGCGACTTACAGCTGTAATCGCAGCAAAAGGTGGCGCTACAAAATATTAACTTAAGGGGGCTGAATAATTTTGCACGGCCAATTTTTCAGTTTTTGATTTGTTAAAAAAGTTTGAAATATCCAATAAATGTCGTTCCACTTCATGATTGTGTCCCACTTGTTGTTGATTCTTCACAAAAAAATACAGTTTTATATCTTTATGTTTGAAGCCTGAAATGTGGCAAAAGGTCGCAAAGTTCAAGGGGGCCGAATACTTTCGCAAGGCACTGTAGGACACTGAAAATAGTGCATCAATAAACTACAGCTCCTTTTTAGGAGTGGAACTTTATTTAACGGTGCAACTATTTCAGGTGAGAACTTATAATGGGATCACCCTAGTCTTTTTTATTTTTATTGTTTTTTAAAAGTAATTTTCAAGTTTATTGGACAGCGACAGTTGAGAAAGACAGGAAAATGAAGAGGAGAAATGGTGTGCCTCTCCGCCAGCGCTGGCATACAGATGTAGGATCTTAATTTGATCAATCTTTTGTTGCCGAGAATTTTCCTGTGCAGGAGGAAACGCAAACTTGTGCGTTTTCGAGGTTTAAAAAGGCTTCTAAAGTGTGTACTTTCCACTTTAAAATGTCAGACATGATTTGCCCTAATGAAAAATGTATCAACTCCTACAAAAAATAGCCATTGATTATAATCCCCATAATAATTCACATTTCCTGTTGCTGCAGGATTATTTTCCTGCTGTAGAAAACTGGGTCAAATTAAGATCCTACATCTCTACATGTGTGCCCCGAGGCAATGTTTGCTAACGCCAGACCACCCCGGGATACAGCACACTAGTCTTAACACTGATAATATCCTCTATATCTGTCTTCAGATCCCACCTGGCTCTCCACTAACCTGGGAGTGCTCATCTGCATCGAGTGTTCTGGAATCCACAGGGAGATGGGTGTCCACTACTCTAGAATACAGTCTCTCACACTGGACGTCCTGGGAACCTCAGAGCTCCTGGTAGATACTACAGGCTTTTAGGATTGTATTTTGACAGACTTTTGTATTATAGTATAGTTAGTAAGATTATTAGTAGTGTGGTCCCCAGATCTGTTCATGGTGTCTTGACAACTCCTATGGTCATTGTCCCTGTTCGTCACAAACAAATCTGGGACCAGGCTAGATTAATAAAGGCTGAGCAGATACGAAATTGACGTGTGCTCTACCTGGTCTTCCCCAGCTGGCTAAGAATGTAGGGAACGCAGGTTTCAATGAGATCATGGAGGCGGACCTGTCTGCACAGAGCGTGACTAAACCCAACCCCTCCAGTGACATGTAAGTAACAGACTGCAGGGCAGGACACACAAAACAGGAACAACACTGAATAGATTTCATTTCACATTAAGTCAAAATACGTTTCACTTCTTTTTTTTATACTTTTTATAGTCCTGAGTGTCTTAGGTTATGTCCAAAATGACACACACTTCAATGGGCCCTGGTCTACAGACACCCTAGTTCGAATCCAGGTTATATCACAACCAGCCGTAATTGGGAGTCCCATAGGGTGGCACAGAATTGGACCAGCGTCGTCCAGGTTTGGCCGGTGTAGGCCATCATTGTAAATAAGAATTAGTTCTTAACTGACTTGCCTAGTAAAATAAAGGTTATTTTATATACATTTTATATACATTTTTTACAAATAAAAGTAGTGCACTGTGCTGCTGAGGGGAGGACGGCTCATAATAATGGATGGAACCGAGCGAATGGAATGGCAACAAATCATGTGTTTGATACCATTTTACCCCTTCCACTCCAGACATTACCACAAGCCCGTCCTCCCCAATTAAGGTGCCACCAACTTCCTGTGCACTAATATATAAGGGAGAGGGGTGCCAATTTGTATGCAGGTTTGCACTTGTTTCCTGTCTCTTTCCTGGTATTTGATCATCTATCTGTCTGGGCTCTTGTCTCCCTCAGGCAGACGAGGAAGGACTACATCACAGCCAAGTACACGGAGAAGCGTTTTGCTCAGAGGAAGTGTGCGGACGTGGCGTCCAGGCTGCACGTCCTGTGTGAGGCAGTGAAGACCCGAGACATCCTCTCTCTCATCCAGGTCTATGCTGAAGGAGTGGACCTGATGGAGACCATCCCGCTGGCCAATGAGCATGTGAGATGATTGACACTGGTTGCGTCCCAAATGGCACCCTATTTCGTACATAGTCCACTACTTTTCACCAGAGCACTATGGGCCCTGGTCAAAAATAGTGCACCATATAGGGAATAGGGTGCCATTTGGGAAGTAGACATTGCCTTCTAACAGTGACATGAGAGAAACATTAGTCTTGAAGTCCCTCATGGACTTAAAAAGCTTGACTGGTTTTTCTAGTTTTTGTGTGATTTGTTTTTGTGTGATTTGTCATATTTGAATGCCTCTGATTGGTAGGTATATTGGCTATATGTTTCTAACTCTGATGTTGTCGAACTGTTGTCTTGAGTTGTCATTGTTTCATGCCCTCAGGAACCGGGTGAGACAGCACTACACCTAGCAGTACGAATGGTGGACCGCAACTCCCTCCATATTGTGGACTTCCTGGCCCAAAATAGGTACTAAAGTACTGGGTGAAAAGATGCTGGTTTTATAGCTTATAGTAGCAGAAGCAAACAAGCTCTCAGATATCAAATGTGAAGAGGGGAAGTTATTTAACAGCATATAATGAAATATTTAGATAGGAGCAGAAGTTGTTCTCCCAATAATTGTCAATATCAATGAACGCCAGCGTTGCCCCCTTGTGGTGATAGTTCTCAGCTGCGTGTCTAACTTAACTTTTATTTTTAGGTTCCAGAAGTCCTCACAAGGATAGTAAAATAAGGCTTTTAGGCTTAGAGGTTAGGTTTAGGGTTAGAGTTAGAATTAGGGTAAGGGTAAGGGGTTAGGAATAAGGGTTTGGGGTTAAGGTTTGGTTAAGAGTAAGGTTTAGAGTTAGGGAAAATACGATTTTGAATGGGTATACATTTTTTTGTCCCCCACTTGGATAGTAAAACCAACGTGTGTGTGTCTCTCTCTGTCTGTAATCTGTCTGTGTGTGTAAGTGGGAACCTGGAGAAGCAGACAGCCAAAGGGAGCACGGCACTGCACTACTGCTGCCTGACCGACAACAGTGAGTGTCTCAAACTGCTACTGCGGGGCAGGGCCTCAGTCAGTATTGGTAAGCACCCTCATAGGATCATCTGCATCCCAAATGGCACCCTATTCCCTATATAGTGCACTACTTTTAATCAGGGCTCATAGGCTCTAGTCAAAAGTAGTGCACTATATATGGAATAGGGTGCAATTTGGGATACAAACCCATCAACAAATGATAAAGGGCTGGTCAAGTCCCATAGAAACACGTTATTGAAGCTCTGGTTGGTTTGTCTGTCTCTGTGTGCAGCCAACGAGGCAGGAGAAACACCAATGGACATCGCCAAGCGCCTCAAACATACGCAGTGTGAGGAGCTGGTGAGTGTAGGCTTGCAATGTAATCTGAAGGTCATAGACATTTTACCACAATGACTGCATCCCAATTCTCCACCCTTTTCCCAATGTGTTAACTTGCACACTTTTCTTCGTGGATTTAACAATAGAGAAAACTCCCCCCAGACAATGCTTACACCGTTCATATGCTTTTAAATCCATGACAGGGAGAGGGCAAAGGCACACTTTTGGAAAAGGGTGGAGGATTAGGAAACAGCCTATAAAAATCTGAAGATCCTCTTTATTAGAGGGTCCATGGTGCCATATGATCAAGATGGGTAACAGCAGATAGAGGTTGACTGTACGTTTGTTTGTCTTTGTGGTGTTCAGCTGACCCAGGCCGAGACGGGGAAGTTCAACGTCCACGTGCATGTGGAGTATGAGTGGCGGCTCAGCAACGACGACGACCTGGACGAGAGCGAAGATGAGATGGAGGACAAGGTGAGTTAGTTGACCTTTATTTTGGTTTGATTTATTAGGATCCCCATGATGACAGACTTACTGGGGTCTGACATGTAACGAAAAAAACATTAACATTACAAAAACGTTAAAATGTATATACAGTACCAATCAAAAGTTTGGCCACACCTACTCATTCCAGGGTTTTCTTCATTTTTACTATTTTCTACATTGTAGAATAATAGTGAAGATATTAAAACTATGGAATCATGTAGTAACCAAAAAAGTGTTAAACAAATCAAAATATATTATATATTTGAGATTCTTCAAAGTAGCCACCCTTTGCCTTGATGACAGCTTTGCACACTCTTGGCATTCTCTCAACCAGCTCACCTGGAATGCTTTTCCAATAGTCTTGAAGGAGTTCCCACAAATGCTGAGCACCTGTTGGCTGCTTTTCCTTCACTCTGCGGTCCAACTCATCCTCTGCGGTCCAACTCATCCTGTTCTTGGCCAGCTGCATTTTAACTAGGTCTTTCTTTGCAGCACTTGACCATATGACTGGACAATAATCAAGATAAGATCAAGCTAGAGCCTGCAGGACTTGCTTTGTGGAGTGTGTGGAAAATTGCTGTATGGTTGAATCATCGGCATACATGGGGACACATGCTTTGTTTAATACCAGTGGCAAGTCATTGGTAAAAATAGAAAAGAGTAGAGGGCCTAGAGCTGCCCTGCGTTACACCACACTTTACATGTTTGACATTAGAGAAGCTTCCATTAAAGTAAACCCTCTGAGTTCTATTAGATACAGTAGATGACCCTGAATCCACGATATAGCAGAGGTTGAAAAGCCATAACACATACACTACCGTTCGAAAGTTTGGAGTCACTTAGAAATGTCCTTGTTTTTGAAAGAAAAGCACATTTTTTGTCCATTAAAATAACATCAAATTGATCAGAAATACAATGTAGACATTGTCTCAACAACAGGTTGTGGTCAATAATATCAAAGGCTGCACTGAAATCTAACAGAGTGGATGGAGGCTGTTATAGCAGCAAGGGGGGGACCAACTCCATATTAATGCCCATGATTTTGGAATGAGATGTTCGACGAGCAGGTGTCCACATATTTTTGGTCATGTAGTGTATATGTTTATGACATCCCAGGGGAATCGGTGCTGCCTACTGTATACCAGACACACTTGGTATGCATATAAGCTGTTCTATGCTGTGTATGTAGGCTATGCTATGCTTTGCATGTAGCATATCACCATCTGTTTCCAATTGTTAAAAAAGATGGCATCGATATCATTAGCAGGCTAGTAATGCTCTCTACCTGTACGTCCTATCCCCCATAACCAGCCCATCCCCCACAGACGGTCAGAGCAGGAACGTCCTGTCAGCTGTTTCGTCCCAAACAGTGGTCTCATGGGTCCAATGCCTGGTGGTCCCAACATGGCCTCCCTGGCCCGTGACGCAGCCAGCCTGGCCAGAGACAAGCAGAGAGCCCATCTCCCCAGCATGATGATGAACAACGAGACCTATGGCACCATCCTGGAACTCAGCCCCCCTCCCTCCGGCGTGCCAGCGTTACCGGTGGTACCCACCCCTCACCTTCCCCCCAGGACAGCCACCAAAGGTCAGTCGGACGACAATGAGCATAGGTCATAGGTCATGCATTAGGTCAGGGGTGTCAAACTCAAGTCCTGGAGGGTGTCTTCTGGTTTTTGTTATATCCTTTCGTTAGGTTCTAATTATCAGAGTAAGAACTCAATGGACACTATGAAAGCTCAAACCAAGTTTATTCTTCCCAAAGGATCAAACAGCTGAATCGAACACAACACGTTTACCATAGTGGTGGTATTTGTACCCCACTTTGGGTGGAGTCTCCTCCATCTCGTTAAACATTGTATCTTTATTGCTAGGCAGGAAACTAAGTGATACGGCAATAAACTTTTCCTCTCCCTTAACGTGACTTGACCTGACCTCGACCCCCTTCATCTCTAATCCATGACTCTCTCTCCCCTTATCAATGCCTGCCACGTGATCGTTTTCCCTACACTCAAAACATTCCAAGCTTAATTGCATCCACCTTCCTCCTACAGATAACCTCAGGTCCTCAGGTCTCTAGTATAACTAATGATGCATAACATTTAAAGGTCAGAAATCCAAACCCATCAGTCCCCCCTTTTTTTTTAAATATTTGACATCATACTGTTCAACATCACATAAACTTGGAAATTACTTATAAATGGACAAACGATGATAATAAAACATGAACAAAAAAATAAATAAACATGATTAACATTCACAGTGAGGTTTACAAACGCAGAGATTTATGGCCTCTGTTCTATGATCCCACCATACACAATCTTATTTCCCTTTAGAACACTGATCATAAAATGTAAATCTTTCATAACAAAACAACATAAAATGTCTCATGAGATGAAAAGCCCCACAAGGTTTTCTGAGTTACCCGGAGTGTTTGGCCAGATACTTTTTTATTTGTTTCCTCTTTAGAATCCATTCCCCAGGTGTTTCGCCTACATTCTTTAACCCAAAATACTTTTTTCTGTGGCAAATTTAGACAATTTCTCATCATAACGAATCCGCGATATTTGAACCCTGGCATCTATTAATAAGTTGTGCAAAACGTGTTCTCATCCGTCTTCCTTCACATAGAAACTGTAATCTCTATAAACCACTATCGATCGAACCGATACTGATACCATATGTGAAAGTTTCCTGTCCCGCTACTTTCAGAAGGTTTTGTTGCTGCTCTTTTGAAAAAGAGGCAAACGCTTGCATGGCAGCATCTCCTCCGAATGCAACAGGCTCCACTTCCACTCTACACTTATTATCCCAAAACCCAACGGCCCCACATCTAAAACAGGGATCTATCTCCCTATGCTTTGGTGTTTTTTCGCTACTTTTCTTTGCCTTACCTTGGCCATTGAAACCACTGTTGGTGACTTCCACTGTGGCTGTATTAAACCATTGCACGTCTGCAAAGTGAGCAGAGTTATATTCCACTCAAAGCATCCTGCTCTATTTCATCCACAACCCCCGCAATTGATTACCAGTTTCAAACCTGCCATCAAAGCCGAAGTGCAAATTCTGTCTTTCTGTGGCTGCGTACTTCTACTACTTCCGGGTTTATCGGTTTGTATTTTTTGTTGATAGAATGCTGACATCAAAATGTTGGCATATTGAGCTTTTGATTCTGGTTCTATGTCAAGTCACAATTGCCTCCCTGAATTCTCTATCAGATTAGAATGTTCCGTTAGCCAGGAAAAGCTGACCAATTTTATCCCGTTTGCTGAATTTTTCCCATATTTGAGCCGAATTGGTAGAATGCTTGTGCGCTTCTTTCAGCGCCTCCATGGCTTAAATCCTCTAGTTCCACTTTACAGGGAGAATCGGGGCCGTCTGTCACCATTTCAGTAGTTATAATTCCCAAACCTCATCCGACAGTGTCCAGGGTGTTTTCTTCACTCCCGTCTCTACACCTTCTATTAACTGTTTTCCAAGGTAGAGCTACCCACTTCCCCGGAGAATAGTTATGGTATTTGTGCCTATTAATTGGTCACGGCACTTAATACCTTGTATTAGAACCAATACTACAGCGTCTGCAAATGTATTACTGGAAAATACAACCGCCCCAATAGGGCATAAACCAACCTCTCTCCTTATTGCTACTGCTCATATACTCAAATCATGTTATCTTTCTTTTTTTCTAACCCACAGCTACTTGGCCCTCCAGGAATTGAGTTTGTCTCCCCTGCGCTGGACCATTGGTCCTTGAAAGTGTTGCTGGAATAGTGACAAATGGTTGACCCTATGTGACAAATGGTTGACCCTAAATGGTTGACCCTATGACTGTAACCTTGCAGGTCCACGGTGGAAGCAGGCTCCTATGGAGGGGGTGGGTAGACAGAGGTCCTCCTCAGACCCCCCAGACCCTCACACCCCAGACCCCAACAGCTCCATGTATGGTAAGTGCACTATATCATACTACACAATAAATAACACAATTATAACTATGTGATGGTGTCACGATCGTCGTAAGCATACTCGGACCAAATCTGATCTGGGTTCCCCATATTTAATGAAACGCACAAAAACAATAAAGAATAACCGAAACGTGACGTTCTGGAGTGCTCACAGGCAACTACACAAAAAGAAGATCCCACAAAACACAGTGGGGAAATGGCTGCCTAAATATGATCCCCAATCAGAGACAACGAAAAACAGCTGCCTCTGATTGGGAACCATACCAGGCCAACATAGAACTAAACAACCTAGAATACCCACCCTAGTCACACCCCGACCTAACCAAAATAGAGAATAAAGGGCGGGGCGTGAAAGATGGATAGATAGATTGATATCACTCTCCTCTCTCCATGTAGTGCTTCCTCCAACTGCTCCCCCTCCCCCTGTGAACAAGAGGACTAATGTGATGGAGCCTAGAGGCCATAAGACTGGTCCTCTACCACCTTTACCTCCAGTATTACCTGGGCCTCAAGTGCCAACGGTCATCCCAGGAATACCAGTCCAACCAACAGCACCCCCCTTCAAACCCACACAGCCCCCTCCTGTCCCCGCACACCCCCCTCCTGTCCCCGCACACCCCTCTCCTGTCCCCGCACACCATCCCAGCAGGAGAGCCACAGGGCCCAAGTCACCTAAATCACCGACTAGGTAAGAACTGGGGCAGAATTTATCAAGCATCTCAGAGTAAGAGTGCTGAATTAGGATCAGTTTAGTATTTTAAATCACAATGAATATGATTACGTGGATAGGGGGGACCTGATCCTAATTCAGCACTTCTACTCTGAGACGCTTCATCATATGGCCACTGACCATGGAAGGATCATGTTTTGAATTCTTAAACTGCATCCTCATATGATCTCATTCAAGAGTATTGCATATTATGTGTAGATAACCTGTGGATAGATGGATACAGTAGATGGATGGATGGATGGAGGGATTGGTTTCACTCCCCGTTCTCCATCTAGTGATTATCAGTTAACTAAGACCATTCATGTATGTGTGGGTTCAGTTCAGATAAACCCGCTCCTAAAGGACCTCTCACCAGGACTGCTGGACCAACTGATGGACCAGGTAAACAGACAAATACAATTATTATAAAATATGAAATAACTGGTCTGTTCTGATTCAAAGAGCTTTAATGTACAGTTGAAGTTGGAAGTTTACATACACCTTAGCCAAATACATTTAAACTCAGTTTTTCACAATTCCTGACATTTAATCCCTGTCTTAGGTCAGTTACGATCACCACTTTATTTTAAGAATGTGAAATGTCAGAATAATAGCAGAGAGAATTATTTATTTCAGCTTTGATTTCTTTCATCACATTCCCAGTAGGTCAGAAGTTTACATACACTCAATTAGTATTTGGTAGCATTGCCTTTAAATTGTTTAACTTGGGTAAAACGTTTCGGGTAGCCTTCCACAAGCTTCCCACAATAAGTTGGGTGAATTTTGGCCCATTCTTCCTGACAGAGCTGGTGTAACTGAGTCAAGTTTGTAGGCCTCCTTGCTCGCACACGCTTTTTCAGTTCTGCCCACAAATGTTCTATGGGATTGAGGTCAGGGCTTTGTGATGGCCACTCCAATACCTTGACTTTGTTGTCCTTTAGCCATTTTGCCACAACTTTGGAAGTATGCTTGGGGTCATTGTCCATTTGGAAGACCCATTTGCGACCAAGCTTTAACTTCCTGACTGATGTCTTGAGATGTTGCTTCAATATATCCACATAATGTTCCTTCCTCATTATGCCATCTATTTTGTGAAGTGCACCAGTCCATCCTGCAGCAAAGCACCCCCACAACATGATGCTGCCACCCCCGTGCTTCACAGTTGGGATGGCGTTCTTTCGGCTTGCAAGCTTCCCCCTTTTTCCTCCAAACATAACGATGGTCATTATGGCCAAACAGTTATTTTTGTTTCGTCAGACCAGAGGACATTTCTCCAAAAAGTACAATCTTTGTCCCCATGTGCAGTTGCAAACCGTAGTCTGGCTTTTTTTATGGCTGTTTTGGAGCAGTGGCTTCTTCCTTGCTGAGCGGCCTTTCAGGTTATGTCGATATAGGATTCGTTATACTATGGTTATAGACACTTTGTATCTGTTTCCTCCAGCATCTTCACAAGGTCCTTTGCTATTGTTCTGGGATTGATTTGCACTTTTCGCACCAAAGTACGTTCATCGCTAGGAGACAGAGCGCGTCTCCTTCCTGAGCGGTATGACAGCTGCGTGGTCCCATGGTGTTTTTACGTGCGTACTATTGTTTGTACAGATGAATGTGGTACCTTCAGGCATTTGGAAATTGCTCCCAAGGTTGAACCAGACTTGTGGAGGTCTACAAAAAAATTCTGAGGTCTTGGCTAATTTATTTTGATTTTCCCATGATGTCAACCAAAGAGGGACTGAGTTTGAAGGTAGGCCTTGAAATACATCCACAGGTACTCAAATGATGTCAATTAGCCTATCAGAAGCTTCTAAATCCATTACATAATTTCTGGAATTTTCCAAGCTGTTTAAAGGCACAGTCAACTTAGTGTATGTAAACTTCTGACCCACTGGAATTGTGAATTATAAGGGAAATAATCTGTCTGTAAACAATTGTTGGAAAAATTACTTGTGTCGTGCACAAAGTAGATGTCCTAATCGACTTGCCAAAACTGTAGTTTGTTAACAAGAAATTTGTGGAGTGGTTGAAAAACGAGTTTTAATGATTCCAACCTAAGTGTATGTAAACTTCCGACTTATAACGTATGTGCTTTGACAAAGGAACCGAAACGCCTCAGTAATAAACATCATGGAAGGGAAGTAAGCTGCCGTTCTAAAACTTCTTTTACAATTGCGGCTTTATTCTATGTGTTTGGTCAATGAATTGATGATTGCTGTCTCTGTGTGTCTTTTTGTTTGTATGAGCAGTAAAGACTGCACCTGTACCTGGCTCCCCTTTATTCTATGTGTTTGGTCAATGAATTGATGATTGCTGTCTCTGTGTCTTTTTGTTTGTATGAGCAGTAAAGACTGCACCTGTACCTGGCTCCCCTCACAGCTCTGGTCCCACCCCCCCAACACTGAAGCCCCGCGCCAACCACCCTGTAAGCGCCTAATATAATAATAAAATATGCCATTTAGCAGACACTTTTATCCAAAGCAACTTATGTGTGCATACGTTTTCGTATGGGTGGCCCTAGCGGGAAAGGAAACCACAATCTTGATGTTGCTAACGCCAAGCTCTACCAACAGGACCTGACCTCAGCCAATTATTAGCTCCTGACATTAGCCAATTAGAGCTGTGCAATCACTACCTCACACACAGACTATTATAGCAATACAGTAATATCACATTTACACTGATTATGATCAAGTCATATTTACAGTCTTAGGATTTACCATCAGGACTGATTGAACACAAAAATCTAACATTGTCTTGTCTCACTTTGTATTAATTGGCCTTTTTCGCACTCAGAAACAGAAACCCAAGAGAGTGAAAGCCATCTACAACTGTTCTGCTGATAACTCAGATGAGTTAACGTTCACAGAGGGAGAGGTGATCATAGTGGATGGAGAGGAGGACCCGGAGTGGTGGGTAAGTACTGTGTATATATATATATATACACTCACACACACTCACACTCAAGTGTTGTCATATCTGTACTACTGACTGTATCCTGTCCTGTGTATATTACAGTTTGGACATATGGAGGGGGAGCCGACCAGGAGAGGGGTCTTCCCTGTGAAATTTGTACACTTCATCACTGACTGATGCATCTGATGGTGTGACCGAAGCTGTCTCTCGCCTCTAGGCTGTCTTTATCTATGGCTGTATCAGAAGAGGCTGGTGGGAGGAGCTATAGGAGGGCAGACTCATTGTAATGGCTAGAATGGAATTGATGGAACAGAGTCAAGCATGTGATTTCCATATGTTTGATACTGTTCCATTTATTCCATTCCAGACATTATAATAAACCCGTCCTCCTACAGCTCCTCCTACCAGCCTCCACTGGTCTTTATGTGAGACTGTGAGTGAAAAAGATGTGGAATGTGCACTGTGTGTATGATGTTATTCTCATGCATCCAAACGTCAAAAGAAAATGTCTGCTTCCCAAATGGTACCCTATTCCCTAAATAGTGCACAACTATTGACCAGAGTCCTATGGGTCCTGATCAATGGTAGGGCACTGTATAGGGAATGTATACTATGTGACCTGCCAACAGAATGTTCTACAATTATGGAAAATGTGTGACAAACTATGTAACAACATTAACCAAATAAGAGGCAAGGAGAAAACTGTTCAGCCCGCACCCAAAGTGTTGAGAAACTTCAGTTTGTTGGGACAACTGGAAATAACTGGAGAAAGATTCTGGTTAGACTATGGCTAGAATTCAATCCAATCGCACTTCGTCCACACTGTGCATTTTAAAGGCAATGTTCCCTCGTTCGCGGAGACCACATTCATGGTATACGCTGCACATGTCGGCTTAATCAAAGATGACCTTTAAATGGTGTGTTGTCCCTCAGATCCAGTAATGTGTATTGTGTTATTAACTCAATGGGTATTGAAAGAGTAAACTCATAATGTAATAAAAAACATATTGTACAGACATTCAAAGTTTTCTACATATTACATAGTCATTAAACTGC